>NC_068394.1:23588464-23768464 GCF_023724105.1 Carassius gibelio | reverse complement strand
CAGCCGCGAATATTTCATTTTCACACAAACAGTTCAAAAACATCTGAATTTAGCTCCTGGTGTGTTCTAATTGGTGAATTGTGTAATATCGCTTTAATATTTTAATTTTAAAAGCTATAAAACAAGAATAAACTCGTTTTTTCTGAGCTCATCATTCCACACGCTCTTGCTCAGAGCGGTGATTCATCTCTCGTGTTTCTCATGTATCACTGACCACACATCAATTATTAATGAGCCCTGACCTGGTAATAATCATATATGTTGGTTTAGCTTGTCAGTGTGAATTAAATCTAAGTATTTATTTGTATTTTAACCGATTTAAAAATGAAACTAAAAGAGAGTCTCCTCCCTTTCAGTCGAATTTCCCTTTCAGGAATTGCACCTGTAGGGGCGCATTTTCTCTCAGACAATGTAAGTCTCAGCACATAATACTCAAACAGATGGACAGAGTGAGATGAGATGTCTGACAGTTTTTTAATTTTCTGTTATCCATACAGTCTTGTAAAGTCGTGAAACTATCCATATTTATTCAGAATGACTTTTTTTCTGTATGAAAAAAGGTTTTGAAGTGTTTGGAATTTAAAAATGCAGGACAATTAATAATTCCATTTTTACTGTCATTTAAAAAAATCACCATGACAAAACCGTTCAAGCTATCCAAAATCCTTTGGCAATTTAAGTTGTTTAAAATGTTTTGGCATCATGTAGACAAAGTTTGGTGAGTATAGTGTTACTCTCCTCTGAGCAGTATGCATTAATTCACAGCTAAATGTAAAAAAAAATCCACATTCAAATCAAAATAGCTGACTTCCTGTTGATTGTAGCTGATGACTGTGAATTAGAAAGTTGTCCTTCTTGATAAGAACAATTTTTGTACCGAGTTTGGTGTCTGTAGCTAAAACTAACCCCCCCACTTTTGACAAAAGGTGGCGCTATAGAGTGCCTCTTCCACGCCCTCTTATGAACTTTTGCCAGTGTCTAGTTATCATAAATACTGATATGTGTTCTGAGTTTGATGAAATTCTAAGCATGTTATATGCCTTAAAATCACCTGAGAAGTATTCAAGTTTGACATGTTGCCACGGCAACAATATTTTTAGATATCAATATCCCCCTAGCAGATTAATATAGGCTGTGTTTTAACATTATTCTGATGAAGTTTGAAGCAAATCGAGTAAAAATAAGATGCTGAATACAAAGCATTTTGAAAATGACACACTTCCTGCTGCCAGTTGGTGGCGCTATAACTTTGACTCCTAATAGTCACATATATGCGATCGACATCATACAAAGAATAATCTGATGAAGTTTGATTAAAATCAGGAAATGTATGTGGATGGTATTAGACACTTCCTGTTTCTCATTTCTCGCCATAATTTCAACGCCTCGCCACGAGCAAACCGTTTGAGATATCAAAAATCCCCTGGCAATTTTTCATCCCCAGTGTCTTTAGATCATGTTGACCGAGTTTGGCGGCAATCGAGTAAAAAACCTATGACAAGTATTTCAAATTCCAGAGCATGCGCTTTTTACATAACTCTAAATAGCTGACTTCCTGTTGGGCGGAGCCTATGACATGCAATACGCAAGTTGTTCGGCACGATGAGATCTATATGTGTACTGAGTTTCATATTAATACGTGCAAGTATGTGTGAGCTATACATCAACATTTATGACTGTGTTCCAGGGGGCGCTGTAGAGCCCCTATGCCACGCCCGTGTCCCAGCCTCTGCAGGCTCCTAAAGGCCACAGATTCCAAATTGTGCGCAAATTGTGAGTTTTTGAGTATGTTAAGGACCCCAAAAGCCCCCACAACTTTGACGACAAATATGAATAATAAACCCCAAATAGCCTACTTCCTGTTGGGCGGAGCCTATGATATGCAATACGAAAGTTGTTTGTATTGATGAGTTCTATATGTGTACCGAGTTTCGTATGTCTACGTGCAAGTATGTATGATATATGGCCCTCCATATTCCAGGGGGTGCTGTAGAGCCCCTGTGCCACGCCCGTGTATCAGTCTCTGCCCGGCCCTAATGGCCGCAGGTTCCAATGTGTGTGCCAATTTTCAAGACTTTTTAAGCATGTTAAGGGCCCCAAAAGCCCCCGAAACCTTGAAGAAAAATAATAATAATAAATAATAATAATAATAATAATAATAACAAATAATCCTAAGGAAAACAATAGGGCTCTCGCCCTCCAGGCTTGAGCCCTAAAAATAATCCTAAGGAAAACAATAGGGCTCTCGCCCTCCAGGCTTGAGCCCTAATAATAACAAATAATCCTAAGGAAAACAATAGGGCTCTCGCCCTCCAGGCTTGAGCCCTAATAATAAACGAAGCAGATACAATAGGGTCCTCACACCTTCGGTGCTCGGGCCCTAATAAAAAACAAAGCAGATACAAGAGGGTCCTCGCACCTCGGTGCTCGGGCCCTAATAATAATAATAAACAAAGCAGATACAAGAGGGTCCTCGCACCTCGGTGCTCGGGCCCTAATAAAAAACAAAGCAGATATAAGAGGGTCCTCGCACCTCGGTGCTCGGGCCCTAATTAAAGCTGCAAGCAGCGATGAACGGGCACTCGCACACGGGCTCACCACCAGCGAGTTGCTTTAGTAAAAAGGTGAACGGTGAGAAATATGCATTTAATGTCACAAATATAAGTGGAATATATCAAAGTATATCCCATATATGTGCCAATCTTACTGTTGCCAGCAGGTGGTGCTATCATTATAATGGAATATTGGCCTTCAGATGTGTTCAGGCCAGGATTCTTATCAAACATGTGAAGTTTGTGGAAGATTGAACATTTTATGCTTGAGTTACAACAACTTATCTTGCTGTGGCAAGACATCAAATTTTGTCACGGCACCATGGACACGCCCTTAAACGAAAACTCAAGATCTCCACAATTTAACATCGCACATGCCTTTAGATTAGACTGACCATAAAAAAGACATTGATGTCATAAAATTTCTAGGAGCAGTTCTTTGCAGCGTAAAATATGACACTTCCTGTTGCCAATAGGTGGCGCTATGACTATAACTGAATATGGGCATGTAGATCTGTTCAGGTTCAGACTCTCATCAAACATGTGATGTTTGGGACAGATTGGACGTTGTATGTCTGAGTTATAGCAACTTCATTTTTCATGGCGAACCATCGAAATTCGCCAGGCCGCCACGGACACGCCCTTCGATGAAAACTCAAAATCTTCGCAATTTAACATCGCAAAGGCCTTTAGATTAGGAATACCAAATTTGGTGTTGATCTGAATAAGTCTCTAGGAGGAGTTCGTTAAAATACAACTCATGGAAATGGCGAAAATGACACAAAATTTGTTCATAATATTAAAAATAACTGACTTCCTGTTGGGTCTAGAATTTTGCTCCAAGAGTCTTTTCTGTAGGTATTGGAGAGTTACATGTGTGTACCGATTTTCATACATGTACGTTAAACATAGCTCGAGGCGCACACCGTTGAACATGTATAGGTGGCGCTGTTGAGCCATTTTGCCACACCCACTTCTGAAACCCATATCATATGTAAATTTTCGCCAGTTCTGAGACGTGTGCAAAGTTTCATGACTTTTTCATTATAATGGAATATTTTCCTTCAGATGTGTTCAGGCCAAGACTCTTATCGAACATTTGAAGTTTGGGGAAGATCAAATATTTTGTGCCTGAGTTACAACAACTTCTCTTCCTATGGCGAGACATCAATTTTGTCATGGCGGCATGGACACGACCTTTAACAAAAACTCAAGATAGACTGACCACAAAAAAGTCAAAAAAATTCTAGGAGTAGTTTGTCGCAGCGTAAAATATGACACTTTCTGTTGCCAATAGGGGGCACTATATATCTTTGGTGTTCTTTCCTTTCATCTGTTCACTGCATTTGTTAACTGTGTCTTACATGCGGTTTTTTAAAAGTAAAAATTACTTCCATATCAGTCTCTTGCAATATAAGTGTTTATATAAATGTTAAAGCTTAGTTAAAATATTTTAATACATTATTAATAATATTTTTTTATTAAATTTTTATTTTAAGATTAGTTTATGTACTGTGAAATAACATAAACAATAATATTTTTAATGATAGGAATAACTAACATAAAAAAGATTAATAAATGATCTGAAAAATAGATTGTTCATTGTTAGTTCATGTTAGTTAATGCATTAACTAATGTTAACCAAAGAGAGCTTATTATAAATTGTTGCAAAACACTTTTCATGATCTATAACCATTTTTAAAAATACTTTTATTGACCTATAAACATTTCTGAAATTATTATATAAAACTATATTACCAGTAAAATTCATTAGCTTTTTAAAATACATATTATTTTACTTTGAAAGATTTTTATAAATAATTTAAATGCAGTATACACATTTCTAAAACAATTATTTAAAAGTAATCCTATAGCTCCATCTGGTGGTGGCCTTGATAGGTATTACACACTGCACGTTTGGTGTTGCTATCTGAACCAGTCCGAATGAAGCGTTCCTAAATGGAGCGCGAGAACAGGACAGACTGTTCATATGCCTATGCAAGGCCAGGTTCACAAGCTCTATCTGTAATGCATATTTTTTTCAGAGCCCATGTTAATGGATCAGAGCATTCACACTGCACATGGTAAAAGATGTGAACAGAAAAGGTTAGAAGTAGAAAGGTGTGAAAAGAATGAATATCTAGCGCATGAGCATAGAGAGAGTTGTGGGTGCACAGGACACAGTTTGAGCAGAGGAAACGGGTTTTAAGTGTGCGCACGCTCTCCGAGCAAAAGCAGCATGTATCAGAGGACGCGTTTTGTGACAAGGTAAAGGAAATGTGCATGCAAGCGGAGAGAATCATGCTCGCGCATTATTTTAATGTGTTTTTGCGTTACAATAACATGCTCTCACTGCTGCGTCTGCACGACATACACATACTGTATACACTCTGCAAACAGTGAACCTGTATAATGTATAACAAATCTATTTCAACACCTGAAGCATCGCTACAATGAGCTCTATGACCAGTGCATGACAAGAAGACATGCCTAAAAATTCAGCACTCCTGAATATGAGCTTTTCACTTCCAGCCTTCGAGGACAATTATATATATCACTCATAAATCATGAAATACAAAATCTACTGTATAGTATTGTGATTATTGTGTTTAGTGATGTGATTTGAAATTGGTAAAATGTGCTTGGAAAAAAAATGTCATCAGAATATCAACTATTATTATTATGCACTTTGTGAAAAAGCATTTTTAACGAATTTATTGATCTATAAGCATTTGTAAAATATGTTTGCCTGCATTACAGCTTAGTCTTTATCTGTGAGCTGAACAGTTTTACTGTTAAATCAGCAAGATTGTGTAAATTCAGGTCATGTCATGACAGAATGTCTGTCATAGGTCATTATCAAATAAGTTATTATCAGAATAAAAAAATATATACAAGTCATCGTGTATGTATTTTTAAAATCTTTTTTTATTTTGCAATTAACATAATTCTTAACCTAATTATATAAAATCATTTTGTCTGAGCCCTACAAATTGTACTAGGTTTTTTTTTCGTCCCTAAAACTGACAGAAAATGATAAAGAGATTTCTTAAGCTTTAATGATGAATCAACAATACACAATTACTGTTTTTTTTCTTTCTGGTGATTAAAGAGATGTTAACTCTCTCTCTCTCTCTCTCTCTCTGTCAGGCAGGCCCTCAAGCACCCCTACCCCTCCCCCTCCCCTCCTTTCCCTCACACAGAGAGAATGCCAGAGAGTGAGTCCAGATGTCTGACAGTTTTATAATTTTCTTTTAATCATACAGTGTTGTAAAGTCGTGAAACTATGCATATTTCCTCAGAATCGCATGTTCTCTAAATGAAAAAATGGTTTTGAAATGTTTGGAAGCTGCAATTTAAAAATACAATACCATTAATGTTTCCCTTTTTAATGTTATTTCAAAAAATCACCACGGCCAAACCGTTCAAGCTATCCAAAATCCATTCGCAATTTAAGTTCCTCAATGTTTTTTCAACATGTAGACAAAGTTTGGTGTGTATAGTACACTTCCCCTGTGAGGAGTATGCATTAATTCACATCGGAATTTGCCCAAAAATACATATTCAAATCAAAATAGCTGACTTCCTGTTGGTCGTAGCTTATGACTGTGAATTAGAAAATTGTCCATCTTGATAAGAACAATTTATGTACCAAGTTTGGTGTCTTTAGCTAAAACTAACCCCCCCACTTTTGACAAAAGGTGGCGCTATAGAGTGCCTCCTTCACGTCCTTTTAAAAGCTTTTGCCATTGTCTAGATATCATTAATACTGATATGTGTTCTGAGTTTAATGTAAATCTGAGCTTGTTGTCTGCCTCAAAATCACCATAACAGAATATTCAAGTTTGACACGTTGCCATGGCAACACTATATTAGATATCAGTATACCCACAACAGATTTGCATCGGTTGTGTTTTGTCATCATTCTGCTGAAGTTTGAAGCAAATCGAGTAAAAATAAGACGCTGAATTCAAAGCATTTTGAAAATGACACACTTCCTGCTGCCAGTTGGTGGCGCTGTTACTTTGACACCTTATAGTTACATATATGCAAGCAACATATTACAATGAACAAACCATTGAAGTTTGATGAAACTCAGGAAATGTATGTGGATGTTTTTAGGCACTTCCTGTTTCTAATTTTTTGCCCTAATTTCAACGCCTCACCACAGGCGAACCGTTCGAGATATCAAAAATCCCCTCGCAATTTTTCATCCTCAATGTCTTGAGATCATGTTCACCAAGTTTTGTGGCGAACGAATGGAAAACCTCAGAGGAGTATTTCAAATTCCAGAGCATACTTTTTTTAAACAGCCCTGAATAGCTGACTTCCTGTTGGGCGGAGCCTATGACATAGAGGGCAAAAGTTGTTCGGCTTAATGAGATCTATAAGTGTACTGAGTTTCATTTAAATCCATGCAAGTATTTGTGAGCTATGGTTCAAGATTTCTGACTGTGTTCCAGGGGGCGCTGTAGAGCCCCTGTGCCACGCCCGGGTCCCAGCCTCTGCGGCGTCCTGATGGCCGCAGGTTCCAATGTGTGTGCCAATTTTCAAGAGTTTTTGAGTATGTTAAGGCCCCCAAAAACCCCCGGAAGGTTCATAAAAAATAAAAATAATAAGAATTAAAGCTGCAAGCAGCGATGAACGGGCCCTCGCACCCGGGCTCACCGCCATCGTGTGGCTTTAGTAAAAAGGTGAACATTGAGAAATATGCATTTAATGTCCTAAATATAAGTGGAATATATCGAAGTATATCCCATATATGTGCCAATCTTACCGTTGCCAGCAGGTGGCGCTATCATTATAATGGAATATTGGCCTTCAGATGTGTTCAGGCCAGGACTCTTATCAAACATGTGAAGTTTGGGGAAGATTGAACATTTTATGCTTGAGTTACAACAACTTCTCTTGCTGTGGCAAGACATCAAACTTTGTCATGGCGCCATGGAAACGCCCTTTAACAAAAACTCAAGATCTCCAAAAGTTAACATTGCACAGGCCTTTAGATTAGACCGACCACAAAATATATGTTAATCTCAAAAAAGTTATAGGAGTAGTTTGTCGCAGCGTAAAACATGTCACTTCCTGTTGCCAATAGGTGGCGCTATGACTATAACTGAATGTGGGCATGTAGATCTGTTAAGGGCAGAAGTTTTATCTAACATGTGAAGTTTGGGGCAGATTGGACATTGTATGTCTGAGTTACAGCAACTTCCTTTTTCATGGCGAAACATCAAAATTTGTCAGGCCGCCATGGACACGCCCTTTAACGAAATCTAAAGATCTTCGCAATTTAACATCGCAAAGGGCTTAAGATTAAACTGACCAGGTTTGGTGTTGATCTGAATAAATCTCTAGGAGGAGTTCGTTAAAGTACAACCCCTGAAAATGGCAAAAAAAACGCCAATTTTGCAGAGAAAATTCTAAATAACCGACTTCCTGTTGGGATTCGGATTTCGTACCAAGAGACTTTTTTGTAGGTATTGGTGTGTTACATGTGTATACCGATTTTTGTACATGTACGTGAAACATAGCTCGAGGCGCACTCTATTGAAAGTGTATAGGTGGCGCTATCGAGCCATTTTGCCACACCTGATGGAATTTTGGCCTTCAGACGTGTTCAGGCCAGGACTCTTATCACACATATGCAGTTTGGGGAAGATCGGACATTTTATGCCTGAGTTATAACATCTTTTATTCCCATGGCGAGACATCGAACTTCGTGACGGCGCCATGGACACGCCTTTTAACGAAAACTCAAGATCTTCACAACTTAACATCGCACAGGCCTTTAGATTAGACTGACCACAAAAAATACATTGATGTCATAAAATTTCTAGGAGTAGTTCATCGCAGTGTAAAATATGTCACTTCCTGTTGCCAGTAGGTGGCGCTATGACTATTACTGAATATGGGCATGTCAATCTGTTCAGGTCAGGAGTCTCATCAAACATGTGAAGTTTGGGGCAGATTGGTCATTGTATGTCTGAGTTATAGCAACTTCCTGTTTCATGGCGAATCACCGAAATTCGCCAGGCCGCCACGGACACGCCCATTAACGAAAACTCAAAAGCTTCGCAATTTAACATTGCAAAGGCCTTCAGATTAGGCATACCAAATTTGGTGTTGATCAGAATGAATCTCTAGGAGGAGTTCGTTAAAATACAACGCATGGAAATGACAAAAATTACACAAAATTTGCTCATAATATTAGTAATAACTGACTTCGTGTTGGGTTTCGGATTTTGCTCCAAGAGACTTTTTTGTAGGTATTGGAGAGTTACATATGTATACCAATTTTCATACATGTACATGAAACGTAGCTCGAGGCGCACACCGTTGAACGTGTATAGGTGGCGCTGTTGAGCCATTTTGCCACACCCACTTCTGAAACCCATATCAGACGTAAATTTTCGCCAGTTCTGAGGTGTGTGCAAAGTTTCATGACTTTTCGAGCATGTTTAGGCCCTCAAAAATGCGATTCATTTTGGAGAAGAAGAATAATAATAATAATAATAATAATAATAATAATAATAATAATAATAAACGGAGCAATTCCAAGAGGGTCCTCACACCATCGGTGCTCGGGCCCTAATAATCCTTAGGGGAACAATAGGGCCCTGCGCCCATTGGCTCGGGCCCTAATAATAACAAATAATCCTAAGGAAAACAATAGGGCTCTCGCCCTCCAGGCTTGAGCCCTAATAAAAAATTAAAGCTGCAAGCAGCGATGAACGGGCCCTCGCACCCGGGCTCACCACCATCGTGTGGCTTTAGTAAAAAGGTGAACGTTGAGAAATATGCATTTAATGTCCTAAATATAAGTGGAATATATCAAAGTATATCCCATATAAGTGCCAATCTTACCGTTGCCAGCAGGTGGCGCTATCATTATAATGGAATATTGGCCTTCAGATGTGTTCAGGCCAGGACTCTTATCAAACATGTTAATCTCATGTTAATCTAAAAATTATAGGAGTAGTTTGTCGCTTCCTGTTGCCAATAGGTGGCGCTATGACTATAACTGAATGTGGGCATGTAGATCTGTTAAGGGCAGAAGTTTTATCTAACATGTGAAGTTTGGGGCAGATTGTACATTGTATGTCTGAGTTACAGCAACTTCCTTTTTCATAGCGAAACATCGAAATTTGTCAGGCCGCCATGGACACGCCCTTTAACGAAATCTAAAGATCTTCGCAATTTAACATCGCAAAGGGCTTAAGATTACACTGACCAGGTTTGGTGTTGATCTGAATAAATCTCTAGGAGGAGTTCGTTAAAGTACAACCCCTGAAAATGGCAAAAACAACGCCAATTTTGCAGAGAAAATTCTAAATAACCGACTTCCTGTTGGAATTCGGATTTCGTACCAAAAGACTTTTTTGTAGGTATTGGGGTGTTACATGTGTATACCGATTTTTGTACATGTACGTGAAACATAGCTCGAGGCGCACTCTGTTGAAAGTGTATAGGTGGCTCTATCGAGCCATTTCGCCACACCCAATGGAATATTGGCCTTCAGTTGTGTTCAGGCCAGGACTCTTATCACACATGTGCAGTTTGGGGAAGATCGGACATTTTATGCCTGAGTTATAACATATTTTATTCCCATGGCGAGACATCGAACTTCGTGACGGCGCCATGGACACGCCTTTTAACGAAAACTCAAGATCTTCACAACTTAACATCGCACAGGCCTTTAGATTAGACTGACCACAAAAAATACATTGATGTCATAAAATTTCTAGGAGTATTTCATCGCAGTGTAAAATATGTCACTTCCTGTTGCCAATAGGTGGCGCTATGACTATAACTGAATATGGGCATGTCAATCTGTTCAGGTCAGGAGTCTCATCAAACATGTGAAGTTTGGGGCTGATTGGTCATTGTCTGTCTGAGTTATAGCAACTTCCTGTTTCATGGCGAATCATCGAAATTCGCCAGGCCGCCACGGACACGCCCATTAACGAAAACTCAAAAGCTTTGCAATTTAACATCGCAAAGGCCTTCAGATTAGGCATACCAAATTTGGTGTTGATCTGAATGAATCTCTAGGAGGAGTTCGTTAAAATACATCGCATGGAAATGACAAAAATGACACAAAATTTGCTCATAATATTAGTAATAACCGACTTCCTGTTGGGTTTCCATTCGCAATTTAAGTTCCTCAATGTTTTTTCAACATGTAGACAAAGTTTTGTGTGTATAGTGTACTTCTCTTCTGAGCAGTATGCATTAATTCACAACAGAATTTTCCCAAAAATACATATTCAAATCAAAATAGCTGACTTCCTGTTGGTCATAGCTGATGACTGTGAATTAGAAAGTTGTCCGTCTTGAGAAGATCAATATATATACAAGTTTGGTGTCTGTAGCTAAATCTAACTCCCCCACTTTTGTCAAAAGGTGGCGCTATAGAGTGCCTGTTCCACGCCCTTTAATAAGCTTTTGCCAGTGTCTAGCTATCAGAAATACTGATGTGTGTTCAGAGTTTCGTGAAATTGTAAGTATGTTATATGGCTCAAAATAACCTGAGAAGTATTCCAGTTTGACATGTTGCTACGGCAACTATATTTTAGATATCAATATTCCCCCAGCAGATTTATATCGGCTGTGTTTTAACATTATTCTGATGAAGTTTGAAGCAAATTGAGTAAAAATAAGATGCTGAATTCAAAGCATTTTGAAAATGACACACTTCCTGCTGCCAGTTGGTGGCGCTATAACGTTGACTCTTAATAGTCACATATATACGATCGGTATAATACTTCGAACAAACCGATGAAATTTGATCAAACTCAGGTAATGTATGTGGATGTTATTAGGCATTTCCTGTTTCTAATTTTTTGCCCTAAATTCAACGCCACGCCACAGGCAAACCCTTCGAGATATCAAAAATCCCCTCGCAATTTTTCATCCCCAATGTCTTGAGATCATGTTCACCGAGTTTCGAAGCAAACGGTTGAAAGTCCTCAGAGGAGTATTTCAAATTCCAGAGCATGCTTTTTTTAAACAGCCCTGAATAGCTGACTTCCTGTTGGGCGGAGCCTATGACATAGAGCGCAAAAGTTGTTCAGCTCTATGAGATCTATAAGTGTACTGAGTTTCATATAAATACATGCAAGTGTGTGTGAGCTATGGTTCAAGGTTTCT
The DNA here is from genome assembly GCF_023724105.1 of Carassius gibelio. NCBI lineage: Eukaryota > Metazoa > Chordata > Actinopteri > Cypriniformes > Cyprinidae > Carassius > Carassius gibelio. The sequence goes on along the minus strand of NC_068394.1, from coordinate 23,756,759 downwards.
GACTGTGTTCCAGGGGGCGCTGTAGAGCCCCTGTGCCACGCCCGGGTCCCAGCCTCTGTGGCGTCCTGATGGCCGCAGGTTCCAATGTGTGTGCCAATTTTCAAGAGTTTTTGAGTATGTTAAGGCCCCCCAAAACCCCCGGAAGGTTCATAAAAAATAAAAATAAATATAGCTGCAAGCAGCGATGGCGGGCTCAAGCCACCAATGCCATCGCCACCCCGGTGGCATCAGGTAAACTGTGCCCAGCGGGCACATGCATTCACAATATCCCTCTGGCAGTGAGGTTTTAAAGGATACGGCAGTTAAAGGGTTAATCCGAATCATCTAGACTTTAAAATCACATTCACAGAACAATATATATATTAGTAACACTGTACAATAAGATTTCATTTATAAACATTATGTTAACATGAACAATATTTATATAGCATTCATTCATGTCAGTTAATATTCCAAACTTAAACATGAAAACATTGTTTTATTGTGATTTTTTTCCAAGTACATTTTACCAATTCCAAACCATATAAATCTTAATAACTACCATTATTTTTTATTTAATCATTTATGAGTGCTATACAATAGTCCAGGAAAGCTGGAAGAGAAAAACTCCTTATATTCATGTGTGCAGAATTATTAGGCATGTTTTCTTTTACAGATGAAATGCGCTAAAATAGACTTTTAACTCAAACTGTAAGGTCGAAAATTATGAAATACCCATGAGAAATATCAAACACAAATGCAATACAGAAATGGATAAGTTAAGACTTGACCATTGTACAAAAAATACTGACTGGGTCATGAGGTCAGAAAAGAAGAAGAAAAAAGCAGGTCAAGAAGAACTGACAAAAAGAATTGCAAAATAATTAGTAATTAATGTGAAGATTAATTTTTAGTCAATTCTGCAAGACAGACTTTTCAGGAAAGGAGGTGGAATAAAAATGAGCTCCTAAATCTTAATCCTGGATTCTGGAAGATATATTCCTCAAACCATCGAACAAGAGGAGGTGGTGCTGGTCCTTCACGAGTCACTCTAATCTGTTCATAAAGCCTATATATAAAGCCTTAATATATAGTATTTCACAATACTTCATGGTATTCTAATTAAATCATTTTTTGGAATCTTAAGTCTCTCAGAGTCCGACACCGAGTAATTCTGGAGACTCCAGGAAAGTGGCAGTTCTGTAAAATGTTGGCGCTGGAGACTAAATGCACCCTGATAGTTTCACACCTAATTCACTTAACACACACACACACACACATTACCCACAGTGACAGTGGGACTGAGTGACATCAGATGTATGATAGTTTTTTTTTAATTTTCTATCATCCATATAGTGTTGTATAGTCATGAAACTATGGTCATGAGACCAGTCATTCTGAGGAAATATGCCTCAGAATGACTGGTCTTCTATGTGTACATTTTTTTTTTTTAAAGTGTTTAGAAGCTGCACTTTAAAAAAATAAAAAGACATTTACTGGTTCCTTTTTTACTATTATTTCAAAAAACATCACGGCAAAACCATTCAAGCTATCCAAAATTCATTCACATCTATTCTGTAAGATTAATTCTTTAAACAGTGGTAAAAGAGGATGTGGTGCTGACCCTTCAAGAGTCACTCAAAACGTATCTGTCCATAAAGCCTATAAAGAATTATTCTTAATATACAGTTCAAAATACTTCAGCTTGTTATTCTAATTAAGTGAGGGTCATTTTATCAGTAAAATATATACAATTCATTTTTTTTTTAAAGATTTCTATAAATGATTTAAATCATACTCGTTTCTACAATAATCATTTAAAAGTAATCCTATAGCTCCCTCTGGTGGCCATTATAGGTACTAAGAATTGCAAGCTTGATTTATAAGTTATGATAGTTTAAATTTTATGCTGGCTCTTGAAAGTGATAAAGCTATGAAACTTACTGTGCTTCCTTCAAATGAGGACTTCTACTTATATAAAAAATTATGAAGATTTAGAATGAAAAATTGTAAAGATATAGTAAAATAACTATTGTATTTTTTATGTTACTTTAATAAATCTCTATGGCAACACCATTTAAGCTATCCTAAACCCATTCACAATTTAACATCTCAGTATATTGGCATCATGTTGAAAAAGGAGTATGGAGTAGTATGAGTAGGAGTATGAATTCATTTGCAGGCTTTATCATAAATCCACAATAAAATTTCTGAGTTCTGTATCAATCTGTGTTGTTGTTTGTTTATTTTTATCTTTTATTTTTCATAGGAAGATAACTTACTCTCATTTTTAATAATTGTGCTTATAAACCAAGGACAAGCTATTTATAGCTGTATTTATAAACTGCTTACTACTGACTATTAATATTGGGACAAGGCTTTATAAAGCATGAACTGACTATTTAATAATGAGTGCAGTTATTATAAAGTGTTATCAATGAATTTGCTAATGTTAACAAATTAGACATTATTTTACAGTGTTATCAAATCCTTAAATGACTCATAAGCATTTGTGAAAGTTCTGCTTGTATTACAGCTTAGTATTGATCTGTGAGCTGAACAGATTTACTGTTACATCCATGAGATTATGTAAATTAAAATAAATATAATGTCACAGGATGTCATAGGTCAGTATCAAATGAGTTTGAAATTATTATTTGCAGCACAAATAAGTTTTTTTTTAGGATTTTTAAAAATCCCTAAAACTGTCAGAAAAAGGTTAAGGCCTAAGCTATTTCTATCCCAGATAGCAAACAGTCATTGAAACTATGCTGAATCAACATCCCGTTGTCAACATTAAGTCATTGAATCAACATCGAACTCTGATGTTGATTCAACATCATTTTGCACCCTGATTTAATATTGAAACAATGTTGAAATTCTGTCCATAAATCAACGGAATTTCAATGCTATTTCAATTATCAGGAATATTGAAACAATGTTAAAATTTCAACTGAACCAAGGATCAACGTGATTTCAATGGAATTTCAATCGTTTTAAAATGTTAATTTTAAATGTAATGCCATAAATTAAATAGCCTGCTTTATCTACAGCCAGGATGTAAAAAATGAATGGAACATTTAAAATCTTGTATAAAACACAAAACACACCACACTATTTAAAATCAAATTCCTGTTTATTAGCCTCTACTCTTTATTTACACTTCATTGTCATCTGATGCCTGCATAAGTTGTCGTCCAGTCCCTCCTGCCCGGTCTGGCGAATAGCGCAGCCACTTTTGGGTGAAAATTGGGTGATGGTAGCTGTCCCCATCTGCTGAGTAAGAGCATCTAAAACAGAAAATAAAGTCACAATGCAAAACAAATATAGCATTTAAGTTAAACAGAACATATATTTGAACAAATTCAGTAGCCTAGGCCTATGATTTTTCAATGATCGGATAAGGCAATAAGTCCTCGTGTTGAAGGCTAGATCATATTTCCCCTATATTCAAAGCACTTTTCAAAACTGCCTGTTCATGGATGTATTCGAACTAAAGGGAGGCAAAAAGGATTAGCTTGCAGTGACCTCTTTCATAAGGAAAATGTATGAGGCCAATTGACTCAAAAATTTTTATGTTTATTATTTCATTGGTTCAGAAGTAGTTGTTAACTCCACAAATTTAATATAAATAACTGGATACTAATTAAATAGTTAATGTAGATTAGAGTTAGCATAGACAAAAGATGTTTTGACAAAATAATCATAGACAAAAACCGTTGCATTCAGTTTTTGATGAGGTTTTGGGCTGGAAAACCAATTGCAAGTGGTGCAAGTTGTTTGCAGAAATAAAATAAAATGAAACCAAAAATGTTGTTTTGCTTACTTGGTGTGCAATAGTCATCTGTAAAAGAACAGAAAAGACAAAAATCTCTGTTAAAAACAGCAATTAAAATTCACAATCATACAGTGTGACTGTACTTTATACATATGTACTCAGGTAACCAATCTGTTATTAAAAATATAAAAACAAAGAATATAAACAACATAATATACAAATTAAATATACAGGGGTTTATTCTTTTCAGCTACAGTTGATGTAATAGTAGCATTCAAGAAATAATTGTAAAATATAAAAAACTAAATACATTTTAATGTAGGCCTATAAAATATACAATTCTCATTAAAGCTAATGAATTACGCCCCATTAACTGGACTCCCCCGGCCTCTCAGATCACCATAAATGTTAAAGGGATTTTAATGCTAAAATATGATATTTTTTATGCTGCACTTTCTTCCTATTGTGAATATTAAGCTACAATATATCTGTTTGTCAGCTCAAATGTTTCAGTGGTAGAACTTTTGCCTGGTGTGTCAGAGGTCCGGGTTTGGGTTTTAAAATGAAGTACAATAGTTGTGCAAGTACAATGCTGTATCACTTGCGACGCAAACATCCAAAAGCAAATGAAAGCCGATGAGTACAACTGATGAGTAGTTTACACTTTATAGATTAGGGGGTGCAGAAAGCTTTGTAAATTATTTATAATGTTTATTGAGATAATAGTAAAATGTTGACATTTCAATGATTTATAAGTGATTAATAATATATTAACTAGTAACTATTAACCATTAAGGATTTTGTTTGATTCAGTTGTTAACTGAAGGCCCTGACTGAAACCCCAGGGTACTCAGGGTACTTACTGTCTGACAGCAGGTTCACTCAGACTCTGCTCATCATCACTGAAGAGTCCAGGAACAAAACAAGCCATCTTACACAGAGACAACAATATTTACTCTGCAGTTCCAGGTTCATTAGAAGGAAGCAAGATAAAGCAGAGGTAAAATGCAGATAAAAGACAGAATAATATATATAACAACAATAATAACATATGTAATATACAAATTCTACTACTAATAATATAATCTTAAAATAACAGAATCTATATTTTAAATTTTAGGTTGAGTGTGACTTACGTTTTGATGTCAGGGACTTCTTAAATTTGGTGAAATATATTCTGAAAAAGGCATATTAATGTGTTTCATGAGCTTCTTTTCATGAGTTCAGCTGTATTTCTAAGTCAGTATCTCCCTTCAGCCACATTTCTGAAGGGAGATACTGACTTAGAAATACAGATTTACTGAAGAAGCTCATGAAATACATTAATATGCCTTTTTCAGAATATATTTCACCAATTTTCTTTTCAAAAATCTTGGAGTTTCACTTTGTTCTGTATAGTTTCTTTCTGTCCTCCTGAAATCACAGAACAATTTGTATTAATATCTGTTTATCATGAAATATCAAAACTCATGTGAACTTGTTTTCAGCCGATTAACGTTACACGCTCAGTGTAAGTAACGTCATCGATTCAGTAAATCAGCCTTTTCTATAAAAAAAAAAAAAACACTGACAAATCACCAGCAAAACATTCACAGAGCCATCAAAATATCTCACACACACGACGATTTGATGAAAAGCCCAGAGTTTCATCAACAAGAGCTCAAAATTAGCCTAACATTAACTTACCTGAAAACTGCTAAGATAGATGCTAACAGACTTTTTCGAAGACACTAAACCATTTCTATAAAATAAATGTAATTGAAACATGTCAATAACAAGTAAGAAACGTGTCAGAAACATTTGTATATCATATTTGTGTGATTTTAGCGACTAAACTTACCTAAAACAGCGTAAACCGCAGCGAGAGACGGAGATTAACGTTACTGCTTGCCAGTAACGGTTTTTGTGTTGATGCCCCGTTTCCATGGCAACTCTGCTCCCCGCTCGCGCAGAACTCACCGCACACACAGCATTCACACAAACAAACATCTCGAGTTAAAACATTACATTTATAATGTACAGCCTCATTCAATAATCACTCACTATAGAGACGGATTCTTTCTGGCAGCCTGTAAAAGAGTGAAAAACACGACGATAAAGGAGTCAGGACTTCTCTTTAATAAACCGCTTTTACATTTTCCCTCCGAGAAACTGCTGGACACGAAAGGCTTTAACATTAATTTACCGTGACCGTTGTCTAAACAAGTTAACGGTAACATTATTTGAAAATGAGCCAGTCTCTTCAGCTGCCCACAGACTGTATAAAAACACACCGCGTGCCTGTGCTGTCTGGTTCATATCGAACATTAAGCAAGCTTACCTGTACGCTTGTGCCAAGGGTCCAGAAATGAGCTGTGTCCGGTGCAGTACGTTGGGTATACCACCCGTTGATCTCCCGGTCAACCAAAAATCGATGGATTTTCAATCATATTTCCCGGTCAACTATATTTCGACGCATTTTCTATCATATTTCCTGGTCAACTATATTTCGATGCACTTTCTATCATATTTCCCGGTCAACTATATTTCGATGCACTTTCTATCATATTTCCCGGTCAACTATATTTCGATGACTTTTCAACAACCCCATCGTTCCTCTGTCCACTATAAATCAATTACTTTTCAACACATTCAGGGATCACCCGGTAACCAAATATCAATGCTTAATCAATCATAAAGATAACTATGGATCAATGTTGTTCCAATATTGTTGCCATCAACATTAATAACATCAGGTTTTCATCGATATGATAATGGTGATTCAACATTTATTTTGCATTGAAATTTCAATATCAACCATAATGATGATTCAGATGGAAAAACAATGTTTATTCAATGTTGGCTTGCTGTCTGGGATGTGAGTGGCTAATTTTATTTTTGTTTTTATAATTGTAATACACAAACTATGAAATTATACAAAATGTATAAAAAGATAAATAAATAAATACGCACACATTAAAAAAGCAGCCAAGTCGAATGAGTTTCCTTTTTTATATAGATTAAAATTGAAGACAGAAGCAAGTGGTAAATGTGGTCACTTTAATATTCAAATCCAGTAGATCCAGTTTATGTTCACGTGGCTGTTTTCGTTTATAGTCGCCAAGCTATTATGTGTTTTGAAATAATCTTGTCCGTTATGTGTTCGTTCGTACGACGAAAGGCAGAATCCTGCAGCTCGAGAGATATATGTTATTCTGCCAGTCGCGCTTTCAAATAGTCTTGCACACTTAAACAGGTCACAAACACCTGCATTTAGCTCTTGTTGTGTTACAATGGGTTTATTGTGTGCATTTGTGGTAATATTTTATTTAAAAAAGCTCTTAAACAAGAATAAATTCGTTTGTTTTGAGCTGGACACTGTACGCGCTGATCGGAGGCGGTGATTTCAGATAGGCAGCTGCAAATATTTCATTTTCACACAAACAGTTCAAAAACATCTTAATTTAGCTCTTGGTGTGTTCTAATTGGTTGATTGTGTGATATCGCTGTAATAATTTATTTTTAAAAGCTTTAAAACAGGAATAAATTCGTTTTCTCTGAGCTCTTTACTCCAGACGCTCGTGATCACAGCGGTGATTCATCTCTCCTATTTCTCACGTATCTCTGGCCAGAAATAATTTATACATGAGCCCTGAACCGGTAATAATCAGATATGTTGGTTTAGCTTGTCAGTGTGAATTAAATCTAAGTATTTGTTTGTATTTTTAACCGATTTAAAAGTGAAAGTAAAAGTCCGGTAATTGCACCTGTAGGGGCGCTATTTCTCTCAGACAATGGAAGTCTGAAGCACATATACTCAAACAGAGGGACAGAGTGAGATGAGATGTCTGACAGTTTTTTTTAATTTTCTGTTATCCATACAGTGTTGTAAAGTCGTGAAACTATGCATATTTCCTCAGAATGACTTTTTCATCTGTATGAAAAAATTCTTTGACGTGTTTGGAAGCTGCAATTGAAAAATACAATAATGATTCCCTTTGTAAGGTCATTTAAAAAAATCACCACGGCAAAACCATTCAAGCTATCCAAAATCCATTCACAATTTAAGTTCCTATCAGAAATACTGATGTGTGTTCAGAGTTTTGTGAAATTCTAAGTATGTTATTTGCCTCAAAATCACCTGAGAAGTATTCCAGTTTGACATGTTGCCACGGCAACAATTTTTTAGATATCAATATCCCCCTTGCAGATTTATATCAGCTGTGTTTTAACATTATTCTGATGAAGTTTGAAGCAAATCGAATAATAATAAGATGCTGAATTCAAATCATTTTGAAAATGACACACTTCCTTCTGCCAGTTGGTGGCGCTATAACTTTGACTCCTAATAGTCACATATATGCGATCGACATCATACAACGAATAATCTGATGAAGTTTGATTAAAATCAGGAAATGTATGTGGATGGTATTAGACACTTCCTGTTTCTAATTTCTCGCCATAATTTCAACGCCTCGCCACGAGCAAACCGTTCGAGATATCAAAAATCCCCTGGCAATTTTTCATCCCCATTGTCTTGAGATCATGTTGACCGAGTTTGGCGGCAATCGAGAAAAAAACCTATGACAAGTATTTCAAATTCCAGAGCATGCGCTTTTTACATAACTCTAAATAGCTGACTTCCTGTTGGGTGGAGCCTATGACATGCAATACGAAAGTTGTTCGGCACGATGAGATCTATATGTGTACTGAGTTTCATATGAATATGTGCAAGTATGTGTGAGCTATACATCAACATTTCTGACTGTGTTCCAGGGGGCGCCGTAGAGCCCCTGTGCCACGCCCGGGTCCCAGCCTCTGCAGGCTCCTAAAGGCCACAGATTCCAAAGTGTGCGCAAATTTTCAAGAGTTTTTGAGTATGTTAAGGACCCCAAAAGCCCCCACAACTTTGACGAAAAATTTGAATACTAAACCCTAAATAGCCAACTTCCTGTTGGGCGGAGCCCATGATATGCAATACAAAAGTTGTTTGGATTGATGAGATTTATATGTGTACCGAGTTTCATACGTCTACGAGCAAGAATGTATGATATATGGCCCTCCATATTCCAGGGGGCGCTGTAGAGCCCCTGTGCCACGCCCGTGTATCAGTCTCTGCCCGGCCCTAATGGCCGCAGGTTCCAATCCGTGTGCCAATTTTCAAGACTTTTTAAGCACGTTAAGGGCCCCAAAAGCCCCCGAGACGTTGGAAAAAAAAAAATAATAATAATAAATATAGCTGCAAGCAGCGATGGCGGGCTCAAGCCGTCAGTGCAACACCACCCCGGTGGCATCGGGAAAACTGTGCCCAGCGGGCATAAGCATTTACAGTAACCCTCTTGCAATCAAATTTTAAGGGATATGGCAGTTAAAGGGTTAATCCGACCCGTCTAGACTTTGAAATCACATACACAGAACAATATATATAACTTTAGTAACACTTTATTTTAATATATATAAAAAATGTATAAGTTGTGCATCGTAGCTGACACCTAAATGAACACATTACAATTGGTTTATGACTGCAAGTCTTTCTCCTCAAATGCTATTGAGCTTCAAATTTGCTTTTGAGCCCATGTGAAAAAGTAGCATAATTTACATATGACTTACAGTTTGTTTTAATAAATATCAAACATTCAATTTAATGGTGCATTATAGCTGTCACCTAGATGAACAATTACAGTTGTTTTTATGACTGTAAGTCATTCTCTTCAAATGCTACTGACGTTAGAAAAGTGTATAACAATATTACATGAAACTTTAGAGACGGTCCCTAAATTTGAGACTCTCGAATGTCCAATGTCAAGCCAACTTTATGCCTGTTTTTGTTTTGTTTTTTACTTTATTTTTCTTTTCTCTGTGCCGGATTGCTGATATCTTTTACCCGGGCATAGATGTCCATCCATCAATTACGAACATTCATCCGCAAATGTCCGAGCGGTCGCGAGCGCGGATGGGAGAATGGCGCATGTTTTATTTTTTTTTTAGCTACTGGGATGGTGCCCCCTCTGGGAGTTGGTGCCCTACGAAGACTGCGTATTCTGCATATAGGGAGCGGCGGTACTATCTGGAAAATATATTCCTCAAACCGTCGTACAAGAGGAGGTGATGCTAGTACTTCAAGAATCTCTCAAAACCTATCTGTTCATAAAGCCTATATATAAAGTCTTAATATAGTATTCCACAATATGTTGTGCTATTCTAATATTATTGTTTTTTTACTGACATTGTTATTTGCTGTTATTTTTTGTTTTAATAATGTTACTGTTGTTACTTGTTGTACGGTGACCTTGAGTGGTTTGAAAGGCGCCTTAAATAAAATGCATTATTATTATTATTATTAGCTGTACACTTGATAAAAAAAAATATATAAACTTATGCAATTGTATATATATATATATATATATATATATATATATATATATATATATATATATATATATATATAGTGTACAGTTTTCTTTTATTGCATCTTGAAATAAATGTTTCTGAGTTCTGTGTTTGTTTGTTTTTTTTTGTGTTTTTTTTAGGAAGATTACAGCCTTTAATCTCCTCAAAATAAATATGCATATAAACCATGAACAATTTAATTATAGCTGTATTTATAAAATGCTTACTAATGACTATTCATTTTGGGAGTAGGCTAGCAACAGTTGATGTTGAGGCCTAAGATATTTCTTAAGCTGTAATGATGAAAAAACAACAACAACACAAAATTGCTTTTTTTTCTGCTGGTGATTAAAGAGATGATTAAGTCTCCCTCCCTCTCTCTCTCTCTCTCTCTCTCTCTCTCTGACACCAAGCCCATCCCCTCTAGCACACATTCACACAAACTCAGCACACACACTTAACACACACACACACACTTAACACACACACACATACACACACATTACCCAGAGGGACAGAGTGACATCAGATGTATGGTAGTTTTTTTAATTTTCTATCATCCATATAGTGTTGTATAGTCATGAAACTATGCATATTTCCTCAGAATGACTTGTCTTCTATGTGTACATTTTGTTGAAGTGTTTAGAAGCTGCACTTAAAAAAATAAAAGACATTTACTGGTTCCTTTTTTACTGTTATTTCAAAAAATCACCATGACAAAACCATTCAAGCTATCCAAAACTAATTCGCACCTGTTCTGTAAGATAAATTCTTTAAACAGTGGTAAAAGAGGATGTGGTGCTGATCCTTCAAGAGTCACTCCAAACTTATCTGTCCATAAAGCCTATAAAGAATTATTCTTAATACACAGTATTTCACAATACTTCAGCATATTATTCTAATTAAGTGAGGGTCATTTTATCAGTAAAATACATATTATTTTTCTTTGAAAGATTTCTATAAATGATTTAAATCATACTTGTTTCTACAATAATTATTTAAAAGTAATCATATATCGCCATCTGGTGGCCATTATTGGTACTAAGAATTGCAAGCTTGATTTATATGTTATGATAGTTTTAATTTTAAGCTGGCTCTTGAAAATGATAAAGCTATGAAACTTGCTGTGCTTCTTTCAAATGATGACTTCTACATATATAAAAAATTATGAAGAGTTGGAATGAAGAATGTTAAAGATATAGTAAAATAACTATTGTATTTTTTTATGTTACTTTAATAAATCGGTATGGCCACACCATTTAAGGTATCCTTAACCCATTCACAATTTAACATCTTCAGTATATTGGCATCATGTTGAAAAAGTTTGGTGTGAACTACTTGTGTCTTCTTGGAGGAGTATGATTCATTTACAGGCTGAGTTTATCATAAATCCACAATAAAATTTCTGAGTTCTGTATCAATCTGTGTTGTTGTTTTTTTATTTTTATTTTTTTATTTTTCATAGGAAGATAACTGACCCTTTACTCTCCTTTTTAATAAATGTGCTTATAAACCAAGAACAAGCTATTTATAGCTGTATTTATAAGCTGCTTACTACTGACTATTAATATTGGGACAAGGCTTTATAAAGCATGAACTGACTATTTACTAATGAGTGCAGTTATTATAAAGTGTTACCAATGCATTTACTAATGTTAACAAATTAGACGTTATTTTACAGTGTTATAAAATTCTTTAATGACTTACAAGCATTTGTGAAAGTTCTGCTTGCATTACAGCTTAGTCTTCATCTGTGAGCTGAACAGTTTTACTGTTACATCCATGAGATTATGTAAATTAAGATAAATGTCATGTCACAGGATGAAATAGGTCAGTATCAAATGAGATTTAAATTATTATTTGCAGCACAAATAAGTATTTTTAGAATTTTGTTTTTAATTCCTGAAACTGTCAGAAAAGGATAAGGCCTAAGAGATTTCTTAAGCTGTAATGAAAACAGCAATGTTAGCAAAAGCAACAAAAAATAACAATTTAAAATAATTTTTTTTTTTCTGGTGATTAAAGAGATGATTAAGTCTCTCTCTCTCTCTCTCATTCTCTCTCTCATTGTGTCTGCCACTCAGCTCATGCCCATCCCCCAATCACAGACACACACACACACACACACACACACACACACACACACTCAGTCAGCACACATACATTCCTCAAACAGAGGGACAGAGTGAGTTGAGATGTCTGACAGTTTTTTAATTTTCTTTTAATCATACAGTGTTGTAAAGTCATGAAACTATGCATATGTCCTCAGAATGATTTGATCTCTGTATGATTTTTTTTTTTTTTAAGTGTTTGGAAGCTGCAATTTAAAAATACAAGACAATTAATGATTCCCTTTTTACTGTCATTTCAAAAAATCACCACGACAAAACCGTTCAAGCTAACCAAAATCCGTTCGCAATTTAAGTTCCTCAATGTTTTTTCAACATGTAGACAAAGTTTGGTGAGTATAGTGAACATTTCCTGTGAGGAGTATGCATTAAATCAAAGCTCAATTTAAATATTCAAATCAAAATAGCCGACTTCCTGTTGGTCGTAGCTGATGACTGTGAATTAGAAAGTTGTCCGTCTTGAAAAGAACAATTTATGTACCAAGTTTGGTGTCTGTAGCTAAAACTAACCCCCCCACTTTTGACAAAAGGTGGCGCTATAGAGTGCCTCCTTCACGCCCTTTTAAAAGCTTTTGCCATTGTCTAGCTATCACTAATACTGATATGTGTTTTGAGTTTCATGTAAATCTGAGCTTGTTGTCTGCCTCAAACTCACCATAACAGAACATTCAAGTTTGACACGTTGCCATGGCAACACAATATCAGATATCAATATCCCCACAACAGATTTACATCGGCCATGTTTTGTCATTATTCTGATGAAGTTTTAAGTAAATAGAGTAAAAATAAGATGCTGAATTCAAAGCATTTGGAAAATGACACACGTCCTGCTGCCAGTTGGTGGCGCTATAATGTTGACTCTTAATAGTCACATATATGCGATCGGTATCATACAACGAACAAACCAATGAAGTTTGATCAAACTCAGGCAATGTATGTGGATGTTATTAGACATTTCCTGTTTCTCATTTCTCGCCATAATTTCAACGCCTCGCCATGGGCAAACCGTTCGAGATATCAAAAATCCCCTCGCAATTTTCCATCCCCAATGTCTTGAGATCATGTTGACCGAGTTTGGTGGCAATCAAGTAAAAGACCTATGACAAGTATATCAAATTCCAGAGCATGCTTTTTATAAACAGCCCTAAATAGCTGACTTCCTGTTGGGCGGAGCCTATGACATAGAGTGCGAAAGTTGTTCGGCTCAATGAGATCTATAAGTGTACTGAGTTTCATATAAATACATGAAAGTGTGTGTGAGCTATGGTTCAAGATTTCTGACTGTGTTCCAGGGGGCGCTGTAGAGCCCCTGTGCCACGCCCGGGTCCCAGTCTCTGTGGCGTCCTGATGGCCGCAGATTCCAATGTGTGTGCCAATTTTCAAGAGTTTTTGAGCATGTTAAGGCCTCCAAAAAACCCGGGAAGGTTTAATAAAAAATATAAAAAATAATAATAAGAAGAATAATCCTTAGAAGAACAATAGGGCTCTTCGCCCCTTCGGGCTTGAGCCCTAAATATAGCTGCAAGCAGCGATGTCGGGCTCAAGCCATCAATGCAACGCTACCCCGGTGGCATCAGGAAAACTGTGCCCAGCGGGCATAAGCATTTACAGTAACCCTCTGACAATACAATTTTAAGGGATGCGGCAGTTAAAGGGTTAATCCGACCAATCTAGACTTTGAAATCACATACACAGAACAATATATATAACTTTAGTAACACATTATTTTTATATTTATAAAAAATTTATAAGGTGTGCATTATAGCCATCACCTATATGAACACATTACAATTGTTTTGTGACTGCAAGTCTTTCTTCTCAAATGCTATTGAGCTTCAAATTTGCATTTGAGCCCATGTGAAATAGTAGCATAATTTACATATGACTTACAGTTTGTTGTAATAAATATCAAACATTCAAATTAATTGTGCATTATAGCTGTCACCTAGATGAACAATTACAGTTGTTTTTGTAAGTCATTCTCTTCAAATGCTACTGACGTTAGAAAAGTGTATAACAATATCACATGTAACTTTAGAGACGGTCCCTAAATTTGAGACTCTCGAATGTCCAATGTCAAGACAGCTTTATGCCTGTTTTTTTTTTTCTTTCTTTAGTTTTCTTTTCTCTGTGCCGGATTGCTGATGTCCTATACCCAGGCATAGATGTCCATCCATCAATTACGAACATTCAGCCGCAAACATGTGGTGTGATCTGTCACGAGCGCGGATGGGAGAATGGCGCATGTTTTTTTTCTTTTTTTTCTTTTTTTTTTTGAGCAACTGGGATGGTGCCCCTTCTGGGATTTGGTGCCCTGCGAATACTGCATACTCTGCATATAGGGAGCGGCGGTACTATCTGGAAGATATATTCCTCAAACCATCGTACAAGAAGTGGTGATGCTAGTCCTTCAAGAATCGCTCAAAAGCTATTTAAGTGTACAGTTTCCTTTTATTGCATCTTGAAATAAATATTTCTGAATTCTGAATCAAACTGGGTTGTGTTTATTTATTTATTTATTTTATGAGACAACTGAGACTTTAATCTCCTTTGTAATATATGTGCTTTTAAACCAAGAACAATTTATTTATAGATGTATTACTGCTTTATAATGACTATTATTAAGCGAAAAGGCTTTATAATCATGAACTATTTACTAATGCTTAGCTAATGAGTGCCATTATTATAAAGTGTTACCAATGCATTTACTAATGTTAACAAATTAGACATTATTTTACAGTGTTACCAAATCCTTAAATAATTTATTAGTGTTTTGTAATGATTTTAATAACCTATAAGCATTTGTGAAATAGTTTTGCTTGCATTGCAGCTTTATCTGTCAGTTTAAGAGTTTTACTGTTACATCCATGAGATTAATAAATGTCATGTCACGTCACAGTTTGTCATAGGTCAGTATCAAATGAGTTTTAAATTATTATTTGCAGCATAAATAAGGATTCTTAGGATGTTTTTAAATCCCTAAAACTGCCAGAAAAGGATAAGGCCTAAGAGATTTCTTAACCTGTAATGAAAGGAAAAAAACGCCACCATTAGCAACAACAAAAACAATAACAATTTAAAATACAGATATTTTTTTCCTGATTATTAAAGGGATGATAAGGTCTCTCTCTCTCTCTCTCTCTCTCTCTCTCTCTGCCAGACAGCCCCTCCCTACAGTCCACACACACTGTCAGTCACCAAAAATTCACAGTCACCAACCCCCTCACACTCCCCCTCCCTCTCCCCCTCCCTTTCCTCACACAGACAGAGTGGCCAGAGTGAGATCATGTCAGTTGAGAAGTCTGACAGTTTTCACATTTTCTTTTACCCATACAGTGTTGTAAAGTCGTGAAACTATGCATATTTCCTCAGAATTATTTGATATCTGTATGAAAAAATGCTTTGAAGTGTTTGGAAGCTGCAATTTAAAAATACAAGACAATTAATGTTTCCCTTTTTTACTGTCATTTCAAAAAATCACCACGACAAAACCGTTCAAGCTAACCAAAATCTGTTCGCAATTTTAGTTCCTCGATGTTTTTTCTTCATGTAGACAAAGTTTGGTGTGTATAGTGTACTTCCCCTGTGAGGAGTATTCATTAATTCACAACTGTAAAATCTCAAAAAATACACATTAAAATCAAAATAGCCGACTTCCTGTTGGTCGTAGCTGATAACTGTGAATTAGAAAGTTGTCCGTCTTGATAAGAACAATTTATGTACCAAGTTTGGTGTCTGTAGCTAAAACTAACCCCCCCACTTTTGACAAAAGGTGGCGCTATAGAGTGCCTCATTCACACCCTTTTAAAAGCTTTTGCCATTGTCTAGCTATCACTAATACTGATATGTGTTTTGAGTTTCATGTAAATCTGAGGTTGTTATCTGCCTCAAAATCACCATAACAGAATATTCAAGTTTGACACGTTGCCATGGCAACACTATATCAGATATCAATATCCCCACAACAGATTTTCATCGGCCGTGTTTTGTCATTATTCTGATGAAGTTTTAAGCAAATCGAGTAAAAATAAGATGCTGAATTCAAAGCATTTGGAAAATGACACACTTCCTGCTGCCAGTTGGTGGCGCTATAACGTTGACTCTTAATAGTCACATATATACAATCGGTATCATACAACGAACAAACCCATGAAGTTTGATCAAATTCAGGAAATGTATGTGGATGTTATTAGACATTTCCTATTTCTCATTTCTCGCCATAAGTTCCACGCCTCGCCACGGGCAAACCGTTCGAGATATCAAAAATCCCCTCGCAATTTTTCATCCTCAATGTCTTGAGATCATGTTCACCGAGTTTCGTGGCGAACGGGTTGAAAACCTCAGAGGAGTATTTCAAATTCCAGAGCATGCTTTTTTTAAACAGCCCTGAATAGCTGATTTCCTGTTGGGCGGAGCCTATGACATAAAGTGTGAAAGTTGTTCAGCTCAATGAGATCTATAAGTCTACTGAGTTTCATATAAATACATGCAAGTGTGTGTGAGCTATGGTTCAAGATTTCTGACTGTGTTCCAGGGGGCGCTGTAGAGCCCCTGTGCCACGCCCGGGTCCCAGCCTCTGCGGCGTCCTGATGGCCGCAGATTCCAATGTGTGTGCCAATTTTCAAGAGTTTTTGAGCATGTTAAGGCCCCCAAAAACCCCCGGAAGGTTTAATAAAAAATAAAAATAATAATAATAATAATAACAAGAATAATCCTTAGAAGAACAATAGGGCTCTTCGCCCCTTCGGGCTTGAGCCCTAAATATAGCTGCAAGCAGCGATGGCGGGCTCAAGCCACCAATGCCATCGCCACCCCGGTGGCATCAGGTAAAGTGTGCCCAGCGGGCACATGCATTCATAATATCCCTCTGGCAGTGAGGTTTTAAAGGATATGGCAGTTAAAGGGTTAATCCGAATCATCTAGACTTTAAAATTACATTCACAGAACAATATATATATATATTTATAACTTTAGTAACACTTTACAATAAGATTCCATTTATAAACATTATGTTAACATGAACAATATTTATATAGCATTAATTCATGTCAGTTAATATTCCAAACTTAAAAATTAAAACATTGTTTTATTGTGATTTTTTTCCAAGAACATTTTACCAATTCCAAACCATATCAATCTTAATAACTACCATTATTTTTATTTAATCATTTATGAGTGCTATACAATAGTCCAGGAAAGCTGGAAGAGAAAAACACTTTATATTCATGTGTGTAGAATTATTAGGCATGTTTTCTTTTACAGATGGAATGCGCTAAAAAAGAGTTTTAACTCAAACTGTAAAGTCGAAAATTATGAAATACCCATGAGAAATATCAAACACAAATGCAATACAGAAATGGATAAGTTAAGACTTGACCATTGTACAAAAATGCTGACTGGGTCATGAGGTCAGAAAAGAAGAAGAAAAAAACAGGTCAAGAAGAACTGACAAAAAGAATTGCAAAATAATTAGGAATTAATGTGAAGATTAATTTTTAGTCAATTCTGCAAGACAGACTTTCAGGAAAGGAGGTGGAATAAAAATGAGCTCCTAAATCTTAATCCCGGATTCTGGAAGATATATTCCTCAAACCATCGGACAAGAGGAGGTGGTGCTGGTCCTTCACGAGTCACTCCAATCTGTTCATAAAGCCTATATATAAAGTCTTAATATATAGTATTTCACAATACTTCATGGTATTCTAATTAAAAAAAATTGTGGAATCTTAGATCTCTCAGAACCTGACACATTGTAATTCTGAGACTCCAGGAAAGTGGCAGTTCTGTAAAATGTTGGCACTGGAGACTAAATGCTCCCTGATAGTTTCACACCTAATTCACTTAACACACACACACACACACACACACACACACATTACCCACAGTGACAGTGGGACTGAGTGACATCAGATGTATGATAGTTTTTTAATTTTCTATCATCCATATAGTGTTGTATAGTCATGAAACTATGCATATTTCCTCAGAATGACTTGTCTTCTATGTGTAAATTTTTTTGAAGTGTTTAGAAGCTGCACTTTAAAAAAATAAAAGACATTTACTGGTTACTTTTTTACTGTTATTTCAAAAAATCACCACGACAAAACCATTCAAGCTATCCAAAATTCATTCGCATCTGTTCTGTAAGATAAATTCTTTAAACAGTGGTAAAAGAGGATGTTGTGCTGAACCTTCAAGAGTCACTCAAAACGTATCTGTCCATAAAGCCTATTAAGAATTATTCTTAATATACAGTTCACAATACTTCCGCTTGTTATTCTAATTAAGTGAGGGTCATTTTATCAGTAAAATACATAAAATTCATATTATTTTTCTTTGAAAGATTTCTATAAATGATTTAAATCATACTTGTTTCTACAATAATTATTTAAAAGTAATCCTATAGCTTCATCTGGTGGCCATTATTGGTACTAAGAATTGCAAGCTTCATTTATAAGTTATGATAGTTTTAATTTTATGCTGAATTATCTATGAAAATGATAAAGCTTTGAAACTTACTGTGGTTCCTTCAAATGATGACTTCTACGTATATAAAAAATTATGAAGAGTTTGGAATGAAAAAATTTAAAGATATAGTAAAATAACTATTGTATTTTTTTATGTTACTTTAATAAATCACTATGGCCACACCATTTAAGGTATCCTAAACCCATTCGCAATTTAACATCTTCAGTATATTGGCATCATGTTAAAAAAAAAGTTTGGTGTGAACTACTTATGTCTTCTTGGAGGAGTATGAAATCATTTACAGGCTGATTTTATCATAAATCCACAATAGAATTTCTGAGTTCTGTATCAATCTGTGTTGTTGTTTGTTTATTTTTATTTTTTTATTTTTCATAGGAAGATAACTGATCCTTTACTCTCCTTTTTAATAAATGTGCTTATAAACCAAAAACAAGCTATTTATAGCTGTATTTATAAACTGCTTACTACTGACTATTAATATTGGGACAAGGCTTTATAAAGCATGAACTGACTATTTACTTTTTGAGTTTGAAATTATTTATTATTAAAAGGTTTTTTACGATTTTTAAAAATTCCTAAAACTGTAAGAAAAGGATAAGGCTTAAGATTTCTATGTGAGTGGCTAAATTTATTTGTTTTTATAACTATAATGCATAAACTATGAAATTATACAAAATATATAAAAAAGTACAACAGTTATTGTTTTCCAATGTTTTTTAGCCTACTGCAATCATTCTAAACAGCTTGAATAAAACCTGTTAATATTTATTATAGACCACTGTAACTGTGTATAATCTAACAAACAAGTTTATTATGAAAATAAAAGTGTGTACACCAGATAAATTGGACGATAAAGAAATTGCTAACAATAGTATAATAGAGCATGTTTTATGTTTTTAGGCGTTTAGATGCAGAAATGGACAAATCAAATGTAAAATAAAATGTAATTGATTTAATTAAATATAGATTAATTCTTGTTAGAGCAAAATAATAAATAAATAAATACGTACACACATTAAAAACGCAGCCAAAATGAATGAATTTCATTTTTTATATAGATTAAAATTTAAGACAGAAGCAGCTGGTATATGCGGTCACTTAATATTCAAATCCAGTAGATCCACTTCAGATATATTTCTCAACGGTTTATGTTCACGTGGCTGTTTTCGTTTATATTCGGCAAGCTATTTTGAAAAATGTGTTTTGAAATAATCTTGTCCGTGATGTGTTCGTTCGTACGACGAAAGGCAGAATCCTGCAGCTCAAGAGATATATGTTATTCTGCCAGTCGCGCTTTCAAATAGTCTTGCACACTTAAACGGGTCACAAACACCTGCATTTAGCTCTTGTAGTGTTACAATGGGTTTATTGTGTGCATTTGTGGTAATATTTTATTTAAAAAAGCTCTTAAACAAGAATAAATTCGTTTGTTTTGAGCTCGACACTGTACGCGCTGATCGGAGGCGTGATTTCAGATAGGCAGCCGCAAATATTTCATTTTCACACAAACAGTTCAAAAACATCTGAATTTAGCTCTTGGTGTGTTCTAATTGGTGAATTGTGTGATATCGCTGCAATACTTTATTTTTAATAGCTATAAAACAAGAATAAACTCGTTTTTTCTGAGCTCATCATTCCACACGCTCCTGCTCAGAGCAGTGATTCATCTCTCGTGTTTCTCACGTATCACTGACCACACATCAATTATTAATGAGCCCTGACCCGGTAATAATCATATATGTTGGTTTAGCTTGTCAGTGTGAATTAAATCCAAGTATTTATTTGTATTTTAACCGATTTAAAAGAGAAACTAAATCTCCGGTAATTGCACCTGTAGGGGCGCAATTTCTCTCAGACAATGGAAGTCTGAAGCACATATACTCAAACAGAGGGACAGAGTGATATGAGATGTCTGACAGTTTTTTAATTTTCTGTTATCCATACAGTGTTGTAAAGTCGTGAAACTATCCATATTTACTCAGAATGACTTTTTGTCTGTATGAAAAAAGGTTTTGAAGTGTTTGGAATTTAAAAATGCAGGAAAATTAATAATTCCAGTTTTACTGTCATTTAAAAAAATCACCACGACAAAACCGTTCAAGCTATCCAAAATCCATTGGCAATTTAAGTTGTTTAAAATGTTTTGGCATCATGTAGACAAAGTTTGGTGTGTATAGTGTTACTCTCCTCTGAGCAGTATGCATTAATTCACAACTAAATGTAAAAAAAAATCCACAATCAAATCAAAATAGCTGACTTCCTGTTGATCGTAGCTGATGACTGTGAATTAGAAAGTTGTCCGTCTTGATAAGAACAATTTTTTTACCGAGTTTGGTGTCTGTAGCTAAAACTAACCCCCCCACTTTTGACAAAAGGTGGCGCTATAGAGTGCCTCTTCCACGCCCTCTTATGAACTTTTGCCAGTGTCTAGTTATCATAAATACTGATATGTGTTCTGAGTTTGATGAAATTCTAAGCATGTTATATGCCTCAAAATCACCTGAGAAGTATTCCAGTTTGACATGTTGCCACGGCAACAATTTTTTAGATATCAATATCCCCCTTGCAGATTTATATCGGCTGTGTTTTAACATTATTCTGATGAAGTTTGAAGCAAATCGAGTAATAATAAGATGCTGAATTCAAAGCATTTTGAAAATGACACACTTCCTTCTGCCATTTGGTGGCGCTATAACTTTGACTCCTAATAGTCACATATATGCGATCGACATTATACAACGAATAATCTGATGAAGTTTGATTAAAATCAGGAAATGTATGTGGACGGTATTAGACACTTCCTGTTTCTCATTTCTCGCCATAATTTCAACGCCTCGCCACGAGCAAACCGTTCGAGATATCAAAAATCCCCTGGCAATTTTTCATCCCCAGTGTCTTGAGATCATGTTGACCGAGTTTGGCGGCAATCGAGAAAAAAACCTATGACAAGTATTTCAAATTCCAGAGCATGCGCTTTTTACATAACTCTAAATAGCTGACTTCCTGATGGGCGGAGCCTATGACATGCAATACGAAAGTTGTTTGGCACGATGAGATCTATATGTGTACTGAGTTTCATATGAATATGTGCAAGTATGTGTGAGCTATACATCAACATTTCTGACTGTGTTCCAGGGGGCGCCGTAGAGCCCCTGTGCCACGCCCGGGTCCCAGCCTCTGCAGGCTCCTAAAGGCCACAGATTCCAAAGTGTGCGCAAATTTTCAAGAGTTTTTGAGTATGTTAAGGACCCCAAAAGCCCCCACAACTTTGACGGAAAATTTGAATACTAAACCCTAAATAGCCAACTTCCTGTTGGGCGGAGCCTATGATATGCAATACAAAAGTTGTTTGGATTGATGAGATTTATATGTGTACCGAGTTTCATACGTCTACGAGCAAGAATGTATGATATATGGCCCTCCATATTCCAGGGGGCGCTGTAGAGCCCCTGTGCCACGCCCGTGTATCAGTCTCTGCCCGGCCCTAATGGCCGCAGGTTCCAATCTGTGTGCCAATTTTCAAGACTTTTTAAGCACGTTAAGGGCCCCAAAAGCCCCCGAGACGTTGAAAAAAAAATAAAATAAAATAATAATAATAAAAAAATATAGCTGCAAGCAGCGATGGCGGGCTCAAGCCACCAGTGCCATCGCCACCCCAGCGGGCACATGCATTCACAATATCCCTCTGGCAGTGAGGTTTTAAAGGATATGGCAGTTAAAGGGTTAATCCGAATCATCTAGACTTTAAAATCACATTCACAGAACAATATATATATAACTTTAGTAACACTTTACAATAAGATTCCATTTATAAACATTATGTTAACATGAACAATATTTATATAGCATTCATTCATGTCAGTTAATATTCCAAACTTAAAAATGAAAACATTGTTTTATTGTGATTTTTTTCCAAGCACATTTTACCAATTCCAAACCATATCAATCTTAATAACTACCATTATTTTTTATTTAATCATTTATGAGTGCTATACAATAGTCCAGGAAAGCTGGAAGAGAAAAACAGGTCAAGAAGAACTGACAAAAAGAATTGCCAAATAATTAGGAAATAATGTGAAGATTAATTTTTAGTCAATTCTGCAAGACAGACTTTCAGGAAAGGAGGTGGAATAAAAATGAGCTCCTAAATCTTAATCCCGGATTCTGGAAGATATATTCCTCAAACCATCGAACAAGAGGAGGTGGTGCTGGTCCTTCACGAGTCACTCTAATCAGTTCATAAAGCCTATATATAAAGCCTTAATATATAGTATTTCACAATACTTCATGGTATTCTAATTAAATCATTTTTTGGAATCTTAAGTCTCTCAGAACCTGACACCGAGTAATTCTGGAGACTCCAGGAAAGTGGCAGTTCTGTAAAATGTTGGCGCTGGAGACTAAATGCTCCCTGATAGTTTCACACCTAATTCACTTAACACACACACACACACACACACACTACCCACAGTGACAGTGGGACTGAGTGACATCAGATGTATGATAGTTTTTTAATTTTCTATCATCCATATAGTGTTGTATAGTCATGAAACTATGCATATTTCCTCAGAATGACTTGTCTTTTATGTGTAAAATTTTTTTTGAAATGTTTAGAAGCTGCACTTTAAAAAAATAAAAAGACATTTACTGGTTCCTTTTTTACTATTATTTCAAAAAATCACCACGACAAAACCATTCAAGCTATCCAAAATTCATTCACACCTGTTCTGTAAGATTAATTCTTTAAACAGTGGTAAAAGAGGATGTGGTGCTGATCCTTCAAGAGTCACTCAAAACGTATCTGTCCATAAAGCCTATAAAGAATTATTCTTAATATACAGTTCACAATACTTCAGCTTGTTATTCTAATTAAGTGAGGGTCATTTTATCAGTAAAATTCCTAAAATACATATTATTTTATTTGAAAGATTTCTATAAATGATTTAAATCATACTCGTTTCTACAATAATTATTTAAAAGTAATCCTATAGCTCCCTCTGGTGGCCATTATAGGTACTAAGAATTGCAAGCTTGATTTATAAGTTATGATAGTTTAAATTTTATGCTGGCTCTTGAAAATGATAAAGCTATGAAACTTACTGTGCTTCCTTCAAATGAGGACTTCTACTTATATAAAAAAATATGAAGAGTTAGAATGAAAAATTGTAAAGATATAGTAAAATAACTATTGTATTTTTTTATGTTACTTTAATAAATCTCTATGGCAACACCATTTAAGCTATCCTAAACCCATTCACAATTTAACATCTCAGTATATTGGCATAATGTTGAAAAAGGAGTATGGAGTAGTATGAGGAGGAGTATGAATTCATTTACAGGCTGATTTTATCATAAATCCACAATATAATTTCTGAGTTCTGTATCAATCTGTGTTGTTGTTTGTTTATTTTTATCTTTTATTTTTCATAGGAAGATAACTTACTCTCCTTTTTAATAAATGTGCTTATAAACCAAGGACAAGCTATTTATAGCTGTATTTATAAACTGCTTACTACTGACTATTAATATTGGGACAAGGCTTTATAAAGCATGAACTGACTATTTAATAATGAGTGCAGTTATTATAAAGTGTTATCAATGCATTTGCTAATGTTAACAAATTAGACATTATTTTACAGTGTTATCAAATCCTTAAAAAACTCATAAGCATTTGTGAAAGTTCTGCTTGCATTACAGCTTAGTATTGATCTGTGAGCTGAACAGATTTACTGTTACATCCATGAGATTATGTAAGTTAAAATAAATATAATGTCACAGGATGTCATAGGTCAGTATCAAATGAGTTTGAAATTATTATTTGCAGCACAAATAAGTTTTTTTTAGGATTTTTAAAAATCCCTAAAACTGTCAGAAAAAGGTTAAGGCCTAAGCTATTTCTATGTGAGTGGCTAAATTTATTTTTGTTTTTATAATTGTAATACACATACTATGAAATTATACAAAATGTATAAAAAGGTAAATAAATAAGTACGCACACATTAAAAAAGCAGCCAAGTCGAATGAGTTTCCTTTTTTATATAGATTAAAATTGAAGACAGAAGCAAGTGGTAAATGTGGTCACTTTAATTTTCAAATCCAGTAGATCCAGTTTATGTTCACGTGGCTGTTTTCGTTTATATTCGCCAAGCTATTATGTGTTTTGAAATAATCTTGTCCGTGATGTGTTCGTTCGTACGACGAAAGCCAGAATCCTGCAGCTCGAGAGATATATGTTATTCTGCCAGTCGCGCTTTCAAATAGTCTTGCACTCTTAAACTGGTCACAAACACCTGCATTTACCTCTTGTTGTGTTACAGTGGGTTTATTGTGTGCATTTGTGGTAATATTTTATTTTAAAAAGCTCTTAAACCAGAATAAATTCGTTTGTTTTGAGTTCGACACTGTACGCGCTGATCGGAGGCGGTGATTTCAGATAGGCAGCTGCAAATATTTCATTTTCACACAAACAGTTCAAAAACATCTTAATTTAGCTCTTGGTGTGTTCTAATTGGTTGATTGTGTGATATCGCTGTAATAATTTATTTTTAAAAGCTTTAAAACAGGAATAAATTCGTTTTCTCTGAGCTCTTTACTCCAGACGCTCGTGATCACAGCGGTGATTCATCTCTCCTATTTCTCACATATCTCTGGCCAGAAATAATTTATCCATGAGCCCTGAACCGGTAATAATCAGATATGTTGGTTTAGCTTGTCAGTGTGAATTAAATCTAAGTATTTGTTTGTATTTTTAACCGATTTAAAAGTGAAAGTAAAAGTCCGGGTATTGAACCTGTAGGGGCGCTATTTCTCTCAGACAATGGAAGTCTGAAGCACATATACTCAAACAGAGGGACAGCGTGAGATGAGATGTCTGAGAGTTTTTTTAATTTTCTGTTATCCATACAGTGTTGTAAAGTCGTTAAACTATGCATATTTCCTCAGAATGACTTTTTCATCTGTATGAAAAAATTCTTTGACGTGTTTGGAAGCTGCAATTTAAAAATACAATAATGATTCCCTTTGTAAGGTCATTTAAAAAAATCACCACGGCAAAACCATTCAAGCTATCCAAAATCCATTCACAATTTAAGTTCCTATCAGAAATACTGATGTGTGTTCAGAGTTTTGTGAAATTCTAAGTATGTTATTTGCCTCAAAATCACCTGAGAAGTATTCCAGTTTGACATGTTGCCACGCCAACAATTTTTTAGATATCAATATCCCCCTTGCAGATTTATATCGGCTGTGTTTTAACATTATTCTGATGAAGTTTGAAGCAAATCGAGTAATAATAAGATGCTGAATTCAAATCATTTTGAAAATGACACACTTCCTTCTGCCAGTTGGTGGCGCTATAACTTTGACTCCTAATAGTCACATATATGCGATCGACATCATACAACGAATAATCTGATGAAGTTTGATTAAAATCAGGAAATGTATGTGGACGGTATTAGACACTTCCTGTTTCTCATTTCTCGCCATAATTTCAACGCCTCGCCACGAGCAAACCGTTCGAGATATCAAAAATCCCCTGGCAATTTTTCATCCCCAGTGTCTTGAGATCATGTTGACCAAGTTTGGCGGCAATCGAGAAAAAAACCTATGACAAGTATTTCAAATTCCAGAGCATGCGCTTTTTACATAACTCTAAATAGCTGACTTCCTGTTGGGTGGAGCCTATGACATGCAATACGAAAGTTGTTCGGCACGATGAGATCTATATGTGTACTGAGTTTCATATGAATATGTGCAAGTATGTGTGAGCTATACATCAAAATTTTTGACTGTGTTCCAGGGGGCGCCGTAGAGCCCCTGTGCCACGCCCGGGTCCCAGCCTCTGCAGGCTCCTAAAGGCCACAGATTCCAAAGTGTGCGCAAATTTTCAAGAGTTTTTGAGTATGTTAAGGACCCCAAAAGCCCCCACAACTTTGACGAAAAATTTGAATACTAAACCCTAAATAGCCAACTTCCTGTTGGGCGGAGCCTATGATATGCAATACAAAAATTGTTTGGATTGATGAGATTTATATGTGTACCGAGTTTCATACGTCTACGAGCAAGAATGTATGATATATGGCCCTCCATATTCCAGGGGGCGCTGTAGAGCCCCTGTGCCACGCCCGTGTATCAGTCTCTGCCCGGCCCTAATGGCCGCAGGTTCCAATCTGTGTGCCAATTTTCAAGACTTTTTAAGCACGTTAAGGGCCCCAAAAGCCCCCGAGACGTTGGAAAAAAATAATAATAATAATAATAATAATAAAAAATAATCCTAAGGAAAACAATAGGCCTCTCGCCCTTTGGGCTTGAGCCCTAATAATAATAATAATAATAATAATAAAAAATAATCCTAAGGAAAACAATAGGCCTCTCGCCCTTTGGGCTTGAGCCCTAATAATAAACGGAGCAATTCCAAGAGGGTCCTCACACCATCGGTGCTCGGGCCCTAATAAGAATAATAATAAACGGAGCAATTCCAAGAGGGTCCTCACACCATCGGTGCTCGGGCCCTAATAATAATAACAAGAATAATCCTTAGAAGAACAATAGGGCTCTTCGCCCCTTCGGGCTTGAGCCCTAAATATAGCTGCAAGCAGCGATGGCGGGCTCAAGCCACCAATGCCATCACCACCCCGGTGGCATCAGGTAAACTGTGCCCAGCGGGCACATGCATTCACAATATCCCTCTGGCAGTGAGGTTTTAAAGGATAGAGGGGAGCGTAGAGGGGAGCGTGCATTTGCAGTGGCTGGGCCACGACTCTGGAATACCCTGCCTTTAGAGATCAGACTGGCCCCTTCCTTGTCTATTTTTAAATCTTTGCTAAAAACTTTTTTATTTTCCTTAGTGTACTGACTACTGTGTTATGCTACGTTTTGAAATGGGTGGTTTTAAATTTTTTGTCTGGTCTATTTTTATGTATGTGTAATATTCTTGCTCTTATGTTAAAGCACTTTGGTCAGCCAGGAGGCTGTTGTAAATGCGCTATACAAATAAATTGAACTTGAACTTGAACTTGATATGGCAGTTAAAGGGTTAATCCGAATCATCTAGACTTTAAAATCACATTCACAGAACAATATATATATATATATATAACTTTAGTAACACTTTACAATAAGATTTCATTTATAAACATTATGTTAACATGAACAATATTTATATAGCATTCATTCATGTCAGTTAATATTCCAAACTTAAACATTAAAACATTGTTTTATTGTGATTTTTTTCCAAGCACATTTTACCAATTCCAAACCATATCAATCTTAATAACTACCATTATTTTTTATTTAATCATTTATGAGTGCTATACAATAGTCCAGGAAAGCTGGAAGAGAAAAACAGGTCAAGAAGAACTGACAAAAGAATTGCAAAAGAATTAGGAATTAATGTGAAGATTAATTTTTAGTCAATTCTGCAAGACAGACTTTCAGGAAAGGAGGTGGAATAAAAATGAGCTCCTAAATCTTAATCCCAGATTCTGGAAGATATATTCCTCAAACCATCGGACAAGAGAAGGTGGTGCTGGTCCTTCACGAGTCACTCTAATCTGTTCATTAAGCCTATATATAAAGTCTTAATATATAGTATTTCACAATACTTCATGGTATTCTAATTAAATAATTTTTTGGAATCTTAGATCTCTCAGAACCTGACACATTGTAATTCTGAGACTCCAGGAAAGTGGCAGTTCTGTAAAATGTTGGCGCTGGAGACTAAATGCTCACTGATAGTTTCACACCTAATTCACTTAAAACACACACAAACACAGTGACAGAGGGACAGAGTGACATCAGATGTATGTTTTTTAATTTTCTGTCATCCATATAATGTTGTATAGTCATGAAACTATGCATATTTCCTCAGAATGACTTGTCTTCTATGTGTACATTTTTTTGAAGTGTTTAGAAGCTGCACTTTTTTTTACTGGTTCCTTTTTTACTATTATTTCAAAAAATCACCACGACAAAACCATTCAAGCTATCCAAAATTCATTCACACCTGTTCTGTAAGATTAATTCTTTAAACAGTGGTAAAAGAGGATGTGGTGCTGAACCTTCAAGAGTCACTTAAAACGTATCTGTCCATAAAGCCTATTAAAAATTATTCTTAATATACAGTTCACAATACTTCAGCTTGTTATTCTAATTAAGTGAGGGTCATTTTATCAGTAAAATTCCTAAAATACATATTATTTTATTTGAAAGATTTCTATAAACTATTTAAATCATACTCGTTTCTCCAATAATTATTTAAAAGTAACCCTATAGCTCCCTCTGGTGGCCATTATAGGTACTAAGAATTGCAAGCTTGATTTATAAGTTATGATAGTTTTAATTTTATGCTGGCTCTTGAAAATGATAAAGCTATGAAACTTACTGTGCTTCCTTCAAATGAGGACTTCTACTTATATAAAAAATTATGAAGAGTTAGAATGAAAAATTTTAAAGATATAGTAAAATAACTATTGTATTTTTTATGTTACTTTAATAAATCTCTATGGCAACACCATTTAAGCTATCCTAAACCCATTCACAATTTAACATCTCAGTATATTGGCATCATGTTGAAAAAGGAGTATGGAGTAGTATGAGGAGGAGTATGAATTCATTTACAGGCTGATTTTATCATAAATCCACAATAAAATTTCTGAGTTCTGTATCAATCTGTGTTGTTGTTTGTTTATTTTTATCTTTTATTTTTCATAGGAAGATAACTGACCCTTTACTCTCCTTTTTAATAAATGTGCTTATAAACCAAGGACAAGCTATTTATAGCTGTATTTATAAACTGCTTACTACTGACTATTAATATTGGGACAAGGCTTTATAAAGCATGAACTGACTATTTACTAATGAGTGCAGTTATTATAAAGTGTTATCAATGAATTTGCTAATGTTAACAAATTAGACATTATTTTACAGTGTTATCAAATCCTTAAATGACTAATAAGCATTTGTGAAAGTTCTGCTTGCATTACAGCTTAGTATTGATCTGTGAGCTGAACAGATTTACTGTTACATCTATGAGATTATGTAAATTCAAATAAATATAATGTCACAGGATGTCATAGGTCAGTATCAAATGAGTTTGAAATTATTATTTGCAGCACAAATAAGTTTTTTTTAGGATTTTTAAAAATCCCTAAAACTGACAGAAAAGGGTTAAGGCCTAAGCTATTTCTATGTGAGTGGCTAAATTTATTTTTGTTTTCATAATTGTAATACACAAACTATGAAATTATACAAAATGTATAAAAAGGTAAATAAATAAATACGCACACATTAAAAAAGCAGCCAAGTCGAATGAGTTTCCTTTTTTATATAGATTAAAATTGAAGACAGAAGCAAGTGGTAAATGTGGTCACTTTAATATTCAAATCCAGTAGATCCAGTTCATGTTCACGTGGCTGTTTTCGTTTATATTCGCCAAGCTATTATGTATTTTGAAATAATCTTGTCCGTTATGTGTTCGTTCGTACGACGAAAGACAGAAACCTGCAGCTCGAGAGATTATTCTGCCAGTCGCGCTTTCAAATAGTCTTGCACACTTAAACAGGTCACAAACACCTGCATTTAGCTCTTGTAGTGTTACAATGGGTTTATTGTGTGCATTTGTGGTAATATTTTATTTAAAAAAGCTCTTAAACAAGAATAAATTCGTTTGTTTTGAGCTCGACACTGTACGCGCTGATCGGAGGCGTGATTTCAGATAGGCAGCCACAAATATTTCATTTTCACACAAACAGTTCAAAAACATCTGAATTTAGCTCTTGGTGTGTTCTAATTGGTTGATTGTGTGATATCGCTGTAATAATTTATTTTTAAAAGTTTAAAACAGGGATAAATTCGTTTTCTCTGAGCTCTTTACTCCAGACGCTCGTGGTCACAGCGGTGATTCATCTCTCCTATTTCTCACGTATCTCTGGCCAGAAATAATTTATCCATGAGCCCTGAACCGGTAATAATCAGATATGTTGGTTTAGCTTGTCAGTGTGAATTAAATCTAAGTATTTATTTGTATTTTTAACCGATTTAAAAGTGAAAGTAAAAGTTCGGGAATTGAACCTGTAGGGGCGCAATTTCTCTCAGACAATGGAAGTCTGAAGCACATATACTCAAACAGAGGGACAGAGTGATATGAGATGTCTGACAGTTTTTTAATTTTCTGTTATCCATACAGTGTTGTAAAGTCGTTAAACTATGCATATTTCCTCAGAATGACTATTTCATCCGTATGAAAAAATTCTTTGACGTGTTTGGAAGCTGCAATTTAAAAATACAATAATGATTCCCTTTGTAAGGTCATTTAAAAAAATCACCACGGCAAAACCATTCAAGCTATCCAAAATCCATTCACAATTTAAGTTCCTATCAGAAATACTGATGTGTGTTCAGAGTTTTGTGAAATTCTAAGTATGTTATTTGCCTCAAAATCACCTGAGAAGTATTCCAGTTTGACATGTTGCCACGCCAACAATTTTTTAGATATCAATATCCCCCTTGCAGATTTATATCGGCTGTGTTTTAACATTATTCTGATGAAGTTTGAAGCAAATCGAGTAATAATAAGATGCTGAATTCAAATCATTTTGAAAATGACACACTTCCTTCTGCCAGTTGGTGGCGCTATAACTTTGACTCCTAATAGTCACATATATGCGATCGACATCATACAACGAATAATCTGATGAAGTTTGATTAAAATCAGGAAATGTATGTGGACGGTATTAGACACTTCCTGTTTCTCATTTCTCGCCATAATTTCAACGCCTCGCCACGAGCAAACCGTTCGAGATATCAAAAATCCCCTGGCAATTTTTCATCCCCAGTGTCTTGAGATCATGTTGACCAAGTTTGGCGGCAATCGAGAAAAAAACCTATGACAAGTATTTCAAATTCCAGAGCATGCGCTTTTTACATAACTCTAAATAGCTGACTTCCTGTTGGGTGGAGCCTATGACATGCAATACGAAAGTTGTTCGGCACGATGAGATCTATATGTGTACTGAGTTTCATATGAATATGTGCAAGTATGTGTGAGCCATACATCAACATTTCTGACTGTGTTCCAGGGGGCGCCGTAGAGCCCCTGTGCCACGCCCGGGTCCCAGCCTCTGCAGGCTCCTAAAGGCCACAGATTCCAAAGTGTGCGCAAATTTTCAAGAGTTTTTGAGTATGTTAAGGACCCCAAAAGCCCCCACAACTTTGACGAAAAATTTGAATACTAAACCCTAAATAGCCAACTTCCTGTTGGGCGGAGCCTATGATATGCAATACAAAAGTTGTTTGGATTGATGAGATTTATATGTGTACCGAGTTTCATTCGTCTACGAGCAAGAATGTATGATATATGGCCCTCCATATTCCAGGGGGCGCTGTAGAGCCCCTGTGCCACGCCCGTGTATCAGTCTCTGCCCGGCCCTAATGGCCGCAGGTTCCAATCTGTGTGCCAATTTTCAAGACTTTTTAAGCACGTTAAGGGCCCCAAAAGCCCCCGAGACGTTGGAAAAAAAAAATAATAATAATAAATATAGCTGCAAGCAGCGATGGCGGGCTCAAGCCACCAATTCCATCGCCACCCCCGGTGGCATCAGGTAAAGTGTGCCCAGCGGGCACATGCATTCATAATATCCCTCTGGCAGTGAGGTTTTAAAGGATATGGCAGTTAAAGGGTTAATCCGAATCATCTAGACTTTAAAATTACATTCACAGAACAATATATATATATATATATATATATATATATATATATATATTTATAACTTTAGTAACACTTTACAATAAGATTCCATTTATAAACATTATGTTAACATGAACAATATTTATATAGCATTCATTCATGTCAGTTAATATTCCAAACTTAAACATTAAAACATTGTTTTATTGTGATTTTTTTCCAAGAACATTTTACCAATTCCAAACCATATCAATCTTAATAACTACCATTATTTTTATTTAATCATTTATGAGTGCTATACAATAGTCCAGGAAAGCTGGAAGAGAAAAACACTTTATATTCATGTGTGTAGAATTATTAGGCATGTTTTCTTTTACAGATGGAATGCGCTAAAAAAGAGTTTTAACTCAAACTGTAAAGTCGAAAATTATGAAATACCCATGAGAAATATCAAACACAAATGCAATACAGAAATGGATAAGTTAAGACTTGACCATTGTACAAAAATGCTGACTGGGTCATGAGGTCAGAAAAGAAGAAGAAAAAAACAGGTCAAGAAGAACTGACAAAAAGAATTGCAAAATAATTAGGAATTAATGTGAAGATTAATTTTTAGTCAATTCTGCAAGACAGACTTTCAGGAAAGGAGGTGGAATAAAAATGAGCTCCTAAATCTTAATCCCGGATTCTGGAAGATATATTCCTCAAACCATCGGACAAGAGGAGGTGGTGCTGGTCCTTCACGAGTCACTCCAATCTGTTCATAAAGCCTATATATAAAGCCTTAATATATAGTATTTCACAATACTTCATGGTATTCTAATTAAAATTTTTTTTGGAATCTTAGATCTCTCAGAACCTGACACATTGTAATTCTGAGACTCCAGGAAAGTGGCAGTTCTGTAAAATGTTGGCGCTGGAGACTAAATGCTCCCTGATAGTTTCACACCTAATTCACTTAACACACACACACACACACACACACACACACATTACCCACAGTGACAGTGGGACTGAGTGACATCAGATGTATGATAGTTTTTTAATTTTCTATCATCCATATAGTGTTGTATAGTCATGAAACTATGCATATTTCCTCAGAATGACTTGTCTTCTATGTGTAAATTTTTTTGAAGTGTTTAGAAGCTGCACTTTAAAAAAATAAAAGACATTTACTGGTTACTTTTTTACTGTTATTTCAAAAAATCACCACGACAAAACCATTCAAGCTATCCAAAATTCATTCGCATCTGTTCTGTAAGATAAATTCTTTAAACAGTGGTAAAAGAGGATGTTGTGCTGAACCTTCAAGAGTCACTCAAAACGTATCTGTCCATAAAGCCTATAAAGAATTATTCTTAATATACAGTTCACAATACTTCCGCTTATTCTAATTAAGTGAGGGTCATTTTATCAGTAAAATACATAAAATTCATATTATTTTTCTTTGAAAGATTTCTATAAATGATTTAAATCATACTTGTTTCTACAATAATTATTTAAAAGTAATCCTATAGCTCCATCTGGTGGCCATTATTGGTACTAAGAATTGCAAGCTTCATTTATAAGTTATGATAGTTTTAATTTTATGCTGGCTCTTGAAAATGATAAAGCTTTGAAACTTACTGTGGTTCCTTCAAATGATGACTTCTACGTATATAAAAAATTATGAAGAGTTTGGAATGAAAAAATTTAAAGATATAGTAAAATAACTATTGTATTTTTTTATGTTACTTTAATAAATCGCTATGGCCACACCATTTAAGGTATCCTAAACCCATTCGCAATTTAACATCTTCAGTATATTGGCTTCATGTTAAAAAAAAAAGTTTGGTGTGAACTACTTATGTCTTCTTGGAGGAGAATGAATTCATTTACAGGCTGATTTTATCATAAATCCACAATAGAATTTCTGAGTTCTGTATCAATCTGTGTTGTTGTTTGTTTATTTTTATTTTTTTATTTTTCATAGGAAGATAACTGATCCTTTACTCTCCTTTTTAATAAATGTGCTTATAAACCAAAAACAAGCTATTTATAGCTGTATTTATAAACTGCTTACTACTGACTATTAATATTGGGACAAGGCTTTATAAAGCATGAACTGACTATTTACTTTTTGAGTTTGAAATTATTTATTATTAAAAGGTTTTTTACGATTTTTAAAAATTCCTAAAACTGTAAGAAAAGGATAAGGCTTAAGATTTCTATGTGAGTGGCTAAATTTATTTGTTTTTATAACTATAATGCATAAACTATGAAATTATACAAAATATATAAAAAAGTACAACAGTTATTGTTTTCCAATGTTTTTTAGCCTACTGCAATCATTCTAAACAGCTTGAATAAAACCTGTTAATATTTATTATAGACCACTGTAACTGTGTATAATCTAACAAACAAGTTTATTATGAAAATAAAAGTGTGTACACCAGATAAATTGGACGATAAAGAAATTGCTAACAATAGTATAATAGAGCATGTTTTATGTTTTTAGGCGTTTAGATGCAGAAATGGACAAATCAAATGTAAAATAAAATGTAATTGATTTAATTAAATATAGATTAATTCTTGTTAGAGCAAAATAATAAATAAATAAATACGTACACACATTAAAAACGCAGCCAAAATGAATGAATTACATTTTTTATATAGATTAAAATTGAAGACAGAAGCAGCTGGTATATGCGGTCACAATATTCAAATCCAGTAGATCCACTTCAGATATATTTCTCAACGGTTTATGTTCACGTGGCTGTTTTCGTTTATATTCGGCAAGCTATTTTGAAATAATCTTGTCCGTTATGTGTTCGTTCGTACGACGAAAGGCAGAATCCTGCAGCTCGAGAGATATATGTTATTGTGCCAGTCGCGCTTTCAAATAGTCTTGCACACTTAAACGGGTCACAAACACCTGCATTTAGCTCTTGTAGTGTTACAATGGGTTTATTGTGTGCATTTGTGGTAATATTTTATTTAAAAAAGCTCTTAAACAAGAATAAATTCGTTTGTTTTGAGCTCGACACTGTACGCGCTGATCGGAGGCGTGATTTCAGATAGGCAGCTGCAAATATTTCATTTTCACACAAACAGTTCAAAAACATCTGAATTTAGCTCTTGGTGTGTTCTAATTGGTGAATTGTGTGATATCGCTGCAATACTTTATTTTTAATAGCTATAAAACAAGAATAAACTCGTTTTTTCTGAGCTCATCATTCCAGATGCTCCTGCTCAGAGCGGTGATTCATCTCTCGTGTTTCTCACGTATCACTGACCACACATCAATTATTAATGAGCCCTGACCCGGTAATAATCATATATGTTGGTTTAGCTTGTCAGTGTGAATTAAATCCAAGTATTTATTTGTATTTTAACCGATTTAAAAGAGAAACTAAATCTCCGGTAATTGCACCTGTAGGGGCGCAATTTCTCTCAGACAATGGAAGTCTGAAGCACATATACTCAAACAGAGGGACAGAGTGATATGAGATGTCTGACAGTTTTTTAATTTTCTATTATCCATACAGTGTTGTAAAGTCGTGAAACTATCCATATTTACTCAGAATGACTTTTTGTCTGTATGAAAAAAGGTTTTGAAGTGTTTGGAATTTAAAAATGCAGGAAAATTAATAATTCCAGTTTTACTGTCATTAAAAAAAATCACCACGACAAAACCGTTCAAGCTATCCAAAATCCATTGGCAATTTAAGTTGTTTAAAATGTTTTGGCATCATGTAGACAAAGTTTGGTGTGTATAGTGTTACTCTCCTCTGAGCAGTATGCATTAATTCACAACTAAATGTAAAAAAAAATCCACAATCAAATCAAAATAGCTGACTTCCTGTTGATCGTAGCTGATGACTGTGAATTAGAAAGTTGTCCGTCTTGATAAGAACAATTTTTTTACCGAGTTTGGTGTCTGTAGCTAAAACTAACCCCCCCACTTTTG
Organism: Carassius gibelio; assembly: GCF_023724105.1. NCBI lineage: Eukaryota > Metazoa > Chordata > Actinopteri > Cypriniformes > Cyprinidae > Carassius > Carassius gibelio. The sequence continues at coordinate 23,720,388 of NC_068394.1, read as the reverse complement.
ACAAAAGGTGGCGCTATAGAGTGCCTCTTCCACGCCCTCTTATGAACTTTTGCCAGTGTCTAGTTATCATAAATACTGATATGTGTTCTGAGTTTGATGAAATTCTAAGCATGTTATATGCCTCAAAATCACCTGAGAAGTATTCCAGTTTGACATGTTGCCACGCCAACAATTTTTTAGATATCAATATCCCCCTTGCAGATTTATATCGGCTGTGTTTTAACATTATTCTGATGAAGTTTGAAGCAAATCGAGTAATAATAAGATGCTGAATTCAAAGCATTTTGAAAATGACACACTTCCTTCTGCCAGTTGGTGGCGCTATAACTTTGACTCCAAATAGTCACATATATGCGATCGACATCATACAACGAATAATCTGATGAAGTTTGATTAAAATCAGGAAATGTATGTGGACGGTATTAGACACTTCCTGTTTCTCATTTCTCGCCATAATTTCAACGCCTCGCCACGAGCAAACCGTTCGAGATATCAAAAATCCCCTGGCAATTTTTCATCCCCAGTGTCTTGAGATCATGTTGACCGAGTTTGGCGGCAATCGAGAAAAAAACCTATGACAAGTATTTCAAATTCCAGAGCATGCGCTTTTTACATAACTCTAAATAGCTGACTTCCTGATGGGCGGAGCCTATGACATGCAATACGAAAGTTGTTTGGCACGTTGAGATCTATATGTGTACTGAGTTTCATATGAATATGTGCAAGTATGTGTGAGCTATACATCAACATTTCTGACTGTGTTCCAGGGGGCGCCGTAGAGCCCCTGTGCCACGCCCGGGTCCCAGCTTCTGCAGGCTCCTACAGGCCACAGATTCCAAAGTGTGTGCAAATTTTCAAGAGTTTTTGAGTATGTTAAGGACCCCAAAAGCCCCCACAACTTTGACGAAAAATATGACTACTAAACCCAAAATAGCCAACTTCCTGTTGGGCGGAGCCTATGACATGCAGTACGAAAGTTGTTTGGTTTGATGAGATCTACATGTGTACCGAGTTTCGTGTGTCTACGTGCAAGTATGTATGATATATGGCCCTCAGTATTCCAGGGGGCGCTGTAGAGCCCCTGTGCCACGCCCGTGTATCAGTCTCTGCCCGGCCCTAATGGCCACAGGTTCCAATGTGTGTGCCAATTTTCAAGACTTTTTAAGCATGTTAAGGACCCCAAAAGCCCCCGAAACCTTGGAAAAAAATAAGAAGAATAAATAATAATAATAATAACAAATAATCCTAAGGAAAACAATAGGGCTCTCGCCCTCCAGGCTTGAGCCCTAATAATCCTAAGGAAAACAATAGGCCTCTCGCCCTTTGGGCTTGAGCCCTAATAATCCTTAGAAGAACAATAGGGCTCTTCGCCCCTTCGGGCTTGAGCCCTAATAAAAATATAGCTGCAAGCAGCGATGGCGGGCTCAAGCCACCAATGCCATCGCCACCCCGGTGGCATCAGGTAAACTGTGCCCAGCGGGCACATGCATTCACAATATCCCTCTGGCAGTGAGGTTTTAAAGGATATGGCGGTTAAAGGGTTAAACCGAATCATCTAGACTTTAAAATCACATTCACAGAACAATATATATATATATATATATATATATATATATATATATATATTAGGGCCGGGACTTTAACGCGTTAATTGAGATTAATTAATTACACAAAAAATAACGCGTTAACTAAGATTAATTAATTACAGAAAAATAAATTCCCGCATTTTTAACAACTTATTTTTGCACCGCAGAATGTTTCTCACTGGATTTGTTTCGGCGGACCAATTATACTGAAGCACCAACTGGCGTTCGCTTCGCATATCACTACTGTCTATGATATCACTGCAGCACATCGAGCCTCAAGTATAACCTCAACGCAAAACATATAGCAGCTAGCGTGGACTTTACACTTTATGTTGAACTATATATTATTTTGTTGGTGCAACAGTTTATGTTGAACTCGTTATTGTTTTGGCCAAGGTTATTGAGAGTTGGACTTAGTATGTTATGGCCTCTGAAGCAACAGAGAGATGTTTTCTAATAGTCAGTGTTTCCAATGTTCTGAATGTAATTGACAGTATTGTGTTTTACTTAAAAAACTCTTTACAGAAGGTTCCAGCACCTATAAGCTTCCTGAATTTCTGAAATGTACTATTTCTAAATTGTTTCTAAATATGCTATTGCTACACTTCATGGCAAAAATTGCTCTGGTCTGCTAGACTTGGTTGAACAAAAATAAACAATATTTTGTTGCTTAAGCTTATGTATTCAGTCATTATTCAATGGTATATTATAAATCCATGTGAAAAATAATTACTTCTCACTGTTCTCAGGTCAAATATTTATATGCGATTAAAATGCGATTAATTTCGATTAATTAATTACAAAGCCTCTAATTAATTAGATTAATTTTTTTAATCGAGTCCCGGCCCTAACATATAAATATATATATATATATATATATATATATATATATATATATATATATATATATAGTAACACTTTACAATAAGATTTCATTTATAAACATTATGTTAACATGAACAATATTTATATAGCATTCATTCATGTCAGTTAATATTCCAAACTTAAACATTAAAACATTGTTTTATTGTGATTTTTTTCCAAGCACATTTTACCAATTCCAAACCATATCAATCTTAATAACTACCATTATTTTTTATTTAATCATTTATGAGTGCTATACAATAGTCCAGGAAAGCTGGAAGAGAAAAACTCCTTATATTAATGTGCAGAATTATTAGGCATGTTTTCTTTTACAGATGAAATGCGCTAAAAAAGAGTTTTAACTCAAACTGTTTTAACTCAAAGTCGAAAATTATGAAATACCCATGAGAAATATCAAACACAAATGCAATACAGAAATGGATAAGTTAAGACTTGACCATTGTACAAAAATGCTGACTGGGTCATGAGGTCAGAAAAGAAGAAGAAAAAAAAAACAGGTCAAGAAGAACTGACAAAAATAATTGCAAAATAATTAGGAATTAATGTGAAGATTAATTGTTAGTCAATTCTGCAAGACAAACTTTCAGGAAAGGAGGTGGAATAAAAATGAGCTCCTAAATCTTAATTCCGGATTCAGGAAGATATATTCCTCAAACCATCGGACAAGAGGAGGTGGTGCTGGTCCTTCACGAGTCACTCTAATCTGTTCATAAAGCCTATATATAAAGTCTTAATATATAGTATTTCACAATACTTCATGGTATTCTAATTAAATCATTTTTTGGAATCTTAGATATCTCAGAGCCTGACACCGAGTAATTCTGGAGACTCCAGGAAAGTGGCAGTTCTGTAAAATGTTGGCGCTGGAGACTAAATGCTCCCTGATAGTTTCACACCTAATTCACTTAACACACACACACACACACATACACACACACACACACACACATTACCCACAGTGACAGAGGGACAGAGTGACATCAGATGTATGATAGTTTTTTAATTTTCTATCATCCATATAGTGTTGTATAGTCATGAAACTATGCATATTTCCTCAGAATGACTTGTCTTCTATGTGTACATTTTTTTGAAGTGTTTAGAAGCTGCACTTAAAAAAATAAAAGACATTTACTGGTTACTTTTTTACTGTTATTTCAAAAAATCACCACGACAAAACCATTCAAGCTATTCAAAATTCATTCGCATCTGTTCTGTAAGATACATTCTTTAAACAGTGGTAAAAGAGGATGTGGTGCTGATCCTTCAAGAGTCACTCAAAACTTATCTGTCCATAAAGCCTATAAAGAATTATTCTTAATATACAGTTCACAATACTTCAGCATGTTGTTCTAATTAAGTGAGGGTCATTTTATCAGTAAAATACATAAAATTCATATTATTTTTCTTTGAAAGATTTCTATAAATGATTTAAATCATACTTGTTTCTACAATAATTATTTAAAAGTGATCCTATAGCTCCATCTGGTGGCCATTATTGGTACTAAGAATTGCCAGCTTGATTTATATGTTATGATAGTTTTAATTTTATGCTGGCTCTTGAAAATGATAAAGCTATGAAACTTACTGTGCTTCCTTCAAATGATGACTTCTAGGTATATAAAAAATTATGAAGAGTTGGAATTAAAAATTTTAAAGATATAGTAAAATAACTATGGTATTTTTTTATGTTACTTTAATAAATCTCTATGGCCACACCATTTAAGGTATCCTAAACCCATTCGCAATTTAACATCTTCAGTATATGGCTTCATGTTAAAAAAGTTTGGTGTGAACTACTTGTGTCTTCTTGGAGGAGAATGAATTCATTTACAGGCTGAGTTTATCATAAATCCACAATAACATTTCTGAGTTCTGTATCAATCTGTGTTGTTGTTTGTTTATTTTTATTTTTTTATTTTTCATAGGAAGATAACTGACCCTTTACTCTCCTTTTTAATAAATGAGCTATTTATAGCTGTATTTATAAACTGCTTACTACTGACTATTAATATTGGGACAAGGCTTTATGAAGCATGAACTGACTATTTACTAATGAGTGCAGTTATTATAAAGTGTTATCAATGCATTTGCTAATGTTAACAAATTAGACATTATTTTACAGTGTTATCAAATCCCTTAAATGATTTGTAAGTGTTTTGTAATGATTTTATTGACCTAAAAGCATTTGTGAAAGTTCTGCTTGCATTACAGCTTAGTCTTGATCTGTGAGCTGAACAGATTTACTGTTACATCCATGAGATTATGTAAATTCAAATAAATATCATGTCACAGGATGTCAGAGGTCAGTATCAAATTAGTTTGAAATTATTATTTGCAGCACAAATAAGGTTTTTTAGGATTTTTAAAAATCCCTAAAACTGTCAGAAAAGGATAAGGCCTAAGATTTCTATGTGAGTGGCTAAATTTGTTTGTTTTTATAACTATAATGCATAAACTATGAAACTATACAAAATGTATAAAAAAGTACAAGTTATTCTTTTCCAATGTTTTTTATTTATTTACATTTTTTTTTTTTTTTTTTGGGATTTACATTTTTACAAATTAGCCTACTGCAATCATTCTAAACAGCTTGAATAAAACCTGTCAATATTTATTATAGACCACTATAACTGTGTATAATCTAACAAACGAGTTTATTATGAAAATAAAGTGTGTACACCAGATAAATTGGACGATAAAGAAATTGCTAACAATAGTATAATAGAGCATGTTTTAGGTTTTTAGGCGTTTAGATGCAGAAATGGACAAATCAAATGTAAAATCAAATGTAATTGATTTAATTAAATATAGATTAAGTCTTGTTAGAGCAAAATAATAAATAAATACGTACACACATTAAAAAAGCAGCCAAGATGAATGAGTTTAATTTTTTATATAGCCTAGATTAAAATTGAAGACAGAAGCAGCTGGTATATGCGGTCACTTAATATTAAAATCCAGTAGATCCACTTCAGATTTATTTCTCAACAGTTTATGTTCACGTGGCTGTTTTCGTTTATATTAGCCAAGCTATTATGTATTTTGAAATAATCTTGTCCGTGATGTGTTCGTTCTTACGACGAAAGCCAGAATCCTGCAGCTCGAGAGATATATGTTATTCTGCCAGTCGCGCTTTCAAATAGTCTTGCGCACTTAAACGGGTCACAAACACCTGCATTTAGCTCGTGTAGTGTTATAATGGATGTATTGTGTGCATTTATGGCAATAATTTATTTTGAAAAGCTCTTAAACAAGAATAAATTCGTTTGTTTTGAACTTGTGGCACTGTGCACGCTGATCGGAGGCGGTGATTTCAGATAGGCAGCCGTGAATATTTCATTTTCACACAAACAGTTCAAAAACATCTTAATTTAGCTCTTAGTGTGCTCTAATTGGTGAATTGTGTGATATCGCTGCAATACTTTATTTTTAATAGCTATAAAACAAGAATAAACTCGTTTTTTTCTGAGCTCATCATTCCACACGCTCCTGCTCAGAGCGGTGATTCATCTCTCGTGTTTCTCACGTATCACTGACCACACATCAATTATTAATGAGCCCTGACCTTATAATAATCATATATGTTGGTTTAGCTTGTCAGTGTGAATTAAATCCAAGTATTTATTTGTATTTTAACCGATTTAAAATCGAAACCAAAAGACAGTCTCCTCCCTTTTTTATTCCGGTAACTGCACCTGTAGGGGCGCTATTTCTCTCAGACAATGGAAGTCTAAGCACACACACTCAAACTGAGGGACAGAGTGATATGAGATGTCTGACAGTTTTTTAATTTTCTGTTATCCATACAGTGTTGTAAAGTCATGAAACTATGCATATTTACTCAGAATAACTTTTTTTCTGTATGAAAAAAGGTTTTGAAGTGAATGGAATTTAAAAATGCAGGAAAATTAATAATTCCATCTTTATTGTCATTTTAAAAAATCCCCACGACAAAACCATCCAAGCTATCCAAAACCCATTCACAATTTAAGTTCCTCAATGTTTTTTCAACATGTACACCAAGTTTGGTGTGTATAGTGTTACTCTCCTCTGAGCAGTATGCATTAATTCACAGCTAAATGTAAAAAACAATCCACATTCAAATCAAAATAGCCGACTTCCTGTTGGTCGTAGCTGATGACTGTGAATTAGAAAGTTGTCCGTCTTGATAAGAACAATTTTTGTACTGAGTTTGGTGTCTGTAGCTAAAACTAACCCCCCCACTTTTGACAAAAGGTGGCGCTATAGAGTGCCTCTTCCACGCCCTCTTATGAAATTTTGCCAGTGTCTAGCTGTCACTAATACTGATATGTGTTCTGAGTTTGATGAAATTCTAAGCATGTTATATGCCTCAAAATCACCTGAGAAGTATTCCAGTTTGACATGTTGCCATGGCAACAATATTTTTAGATATCAATATCCCCCCAGCAGATTTATATCGGCTGTGTTTTAACATTATTCTGATGAAGTTTGAAGCAAATCGAGTAAAAATAAGATGCTGAATTCAAAGCATTTTGAAAATGACACACTTCCTGCTGCCAGTAGGTGGCGCTATAACTTTGACTCCTAATAGTCACATATATGCGATCGACATCATACAATGAATAATCTGATGAAGTTTGATTAAAATTAGGAAATGTATGTGGATGGTATTAGACACTTCCTGTTTCTCATTTCTCACCATAATTTCAAAGCCTCGCCACGAGCAAACCGTTTGAGATATCAAAAATCCCCTGGCAATTTTTCATCCCCAATGTCTTGAGATCATGTTGACCGAGTTTGGCGGCAATCGAGTAAAAAACCTATGACAAGTATTTCAAATTCCAGAGCATGCGCTTTTTACATAACTCTAAATAGCTGACTTCCTGTTGGGCGGAGCCTATGATATGCAATACGAAAGTTGTTCGGCACGATGAGATCTATATGTGTACTGAGTTTCATATTAATACGTGCAAGTATGTGTGAGCTATACATCAACATTTATAACTGTGATCCAGGGGGCGCCGTAGAGCCCCTGTGCCACGCCCAGGTCTCAGCCTCTGCAGGCTCCTTCAGGCCACAGATTCCAAAGTGTGCGCAAATTTTCAAGAGTTTTTGAGTATGTTAAGGACCCCAAAAGCCCCCACAACTTTGACGACAAATATGAATAATAAACCCCAAATAGCCAACTTCCTGTTGGGCGGAGCCTATGATATGCAATACGAAAGTTGTTTGTATTGATGAGTTCTATATGTGTACCGAGTTTCGTATGTCTATGTGCAAGTATGTATGATATATGGCCCTCCATATTCCAGGGGGCGCTGTAGAGCCCCTGTGCCACGCCCGTGTATCAGTCTCTGCCCGGCCCTAATGGCCGCAGGTTCCAATGTGTGTGCCAATTTTCAAGACTTTTTAAGCATGTTAAGGGGCCCAAAAGCCCCCGAAACCTTGAAGAAAAATAATAATAATAAATAATAAATATAGCTGCAAGCAGCGATGGCGGGCTCAAGCCACCAATGCCATCGCCACCCCGGTGGCATCAGGTAAACTGTGCCCAGCGGGCACATGCATTCACAATATCCCTCTGGCAGTGAGGTTTTAAAGGATACGGCAGTTAAAGGGTTAATCCGAATCATCTAGACTTTAAAATCACATTCACAGAACAATATATATATTAGTAACACTGTACAATAAGATTTCATTTATAAACATTATGTTAACATGAACAATATTTATATAGCATTCATTCATGTCAGTTAATATTCCAAACTTAAACATGAAAACATTGTTTTATTGTGATTTTTTTCCAAGTACATTTTACCAATTCCAAACCATATAAATCTTAATAACTACCATTATTTTTTATTTAATCATTTATGAGTGCTATACAATAGTCCAGGAAAGCTGGAAGAGAAAAACTCCTTATATTCATGTGTGCAGAATTATTAGGCATGTTTTCTTTTACAGATGAAATGCGCTAAAATAGACTTTTAACTCAAACTGTAAGGTCGAAAATTATGAAATACCCATGAGAAATATCAAACACAAATGCAATACAGAAATGGATAAGTTAAGACTTGACCATTGTACAAAAAATACTGACTGGGTCATGAGGTCAGAAAAGAAGAAGAAAAAAGCAGGTCAAGAAGAACTGACAAAAAGAATTGCAAAATAATTAGTAATTAATGTGAAGATTAATTTTTAGTCAATTCTGCAAGACAGACTTTTCAGGAAAGGAGGTGGAATAAAAATGAGCTCCTAAATCTTAATCCTGGATTCTGGAAGATATACTCCTCAAACCATCGAACAAGAGGAGGTGGTGCTGGTCCTTCACGAGTCACTCTAATCTGTGCATAAAGCCTATATATAAAGACTTAATATATAGTATTTCACAATACTTCATGGTATTCTAATTAAATCATTTTTTGGAATCTTAAGTCTCTCAGAGTCCGACACCGAGTAATTCTGGAGACTCCAGGAAAGTGGCAGTTCTGTAAAATGTTGGCGCTGGAGACTAAATGCACCCTGATAGTTTCACACCTAATTCACTTAACACACACACACACACACATTACCCACAGTGACAGTGGGACTGAGTGACATCAGATGTATGATAGTTTTTTTTTAATTTTCTATCATCCATATAGTGTTGTATAGTCATGAAACTATGGTCATGAGACCAGTCATTCTGAGGAAATATGCCTCAGAATGACTGGTCTCCTATGTGTACATTTTTTTTTTTTAAAAGTGTTTAGAAGCTGCACTTTAAAAAAATAAAAAGACATTTACTGGTTCCTTTTTTACTATTATTTCAAAAAACATCACGGCAAAACCATTCAAGCTATCCAAAATTCATTCGCACCTGTTCTGTAAGATTAATTCTTTAAACAGTGGTAAAAGAGGATGTGGTGCTGATCCTTCAAGAGTCACTCAAAACGTATCTGTCCATAAAGCCTATAAAGAATTATTCTTAATATACAGTTCAAAATACTTCAGCTTGTTATTCTAATTAAGTGAGGGTCATTTTATCAGTAAAATATATACAATTCATTTTTTTTTTGAAAGATTTCTATAAATGATTTAAATCATACTCGTTTCTACAATAATTATTTAAAAGTAATCCTATAGCTCCCTCTGGTGGCCATTATAGGTACTAAGAATTGCAAGCTTGATTTATAAGTTATTATAGTTTAAATTTTATGCTGGCTCTTGAAAGTGATAAAGCTATGAAACTTACTGTGCTTCCTTCAAATGAGGACTTCTACTTATATAAAAAATTATGAAGATTTAGAATGAAAAATTGTAAAGATATAGTAAAATAACTATTGTATTTTTTTATGTTACTTTAATAAATCTCTATGGCAACACCATTTAAGCTATCCTAAACCCATTCACAATTTAACATCTCAGTATATTGGCATCATGTTGAAAAAGGAGTATGGAGTAGTATGAGTAGGAGTATGAATTCATTTGCAGGCTTTATCATAAATCCACAATAAAATTTCTGAGTTCTGTATCAATCTGTGTTGTTGTTTGTTTATTTTTATCTTTTATTTTTCATAGGAAGATAACTTACTCTCATTTTTAATAAATGTGCTTATAAACCAAGGACAAGCTATTTATAGCTGTATTTATAAACTGCTTACTACTGACTATTAATATTGGGACAAGGCTTTATAAAGCATAAACTGACTATTTAATAATGAGTGCAGTTATTATAAAGTGTTATCAATGAATTTGCTAATGTTAACAAATTAGACATTATTTTACAGTCTTATCAAATCCTTAAATGACTCATAAGCATTTGTGAAAGTTCTGCTTGTATTACAGCTTAGTATTGATCTGTGAGCTGAACAGATTTACTGTTACATCCATGAGATTATGTAAATTAAAATAAATAAAATGTCACAGGATGTCATAGGTCAGTATCAAATGAGTTTGAAATTATTATTTGCAGCACAAATAAGGTTTTTTTAGGATTTTTAAAAATCCCTAAAACTGTCAGAAAAAGGTTAAGGCCTAAGCTATTTCTATGTGAGTGGCTAATTTTATTTTTGTTTTTATAATTGTAATACACAAACTATGAAATTATACAAAATGTATAAAAAGATAAATAAATAAATACGCACACATTAAAAAAGCAGCCAAGTCGAATGAGTTTCCTTTTTTATATAGATTAAAATTGAAGACAGAAGCAAGTGGTAAATGTGGTCACTTTAATATTCAAATCCAGTAGATCCAGTTTATGTTCACGTGGCTGTTTTCGTTTATAGTCGCCAAGCTATCATGTGTTTTGAAATAATCTTGTCCGTTATGTGTTCGTTCGTACGACGAAAGGCAGAATCCTGCAGCTCGAGAGATATGTTATTCTGCCAGTCGCGCTTTCAAATAGTCTTGCACACTTAAACAGGTCACAAACACCTGCATTTAGCTCTTGTTGTGTTACAATGGGTTTATTGTGTGCATTTGTGGTAATATTTTATTTAAAAAAGCTCTTAAACAAGAATAAATTCGTTTGTTTTGAGCTGGACACTGTACGCGATGATCGGAGGCGTGATTTCAGTTAGGCAGCTGCAAATATTTCATTTTCACACAAACAGTTCAAAAACATCTTAATTTAGCTCTTGGTGTGTTCTAATTGGTTGATTGTGTGATATCGCTGTAATAATTTATTTTTAAAAGCTTTAAAACAGGAATAAATTCGTTTTCTCTGAGCTCTTTACTTCAGACGCTCGTGATCACAGCGGTGATTCATCGCTCCTATTTCTCACGTATCTCTGGCCAGAAATAATTTATCCATGAGCCCTGAACCGGTAATAATCAGATATGTTGGTTTAGCTTGTCAGTGTGAATTAAATCTAAGTATTTGTTTGTATTTTTAACCGATTTAAAAGTGAAAGTAAAAGTCCGGGAATTGAACCTGTAGGGGCGCTATTTCTCTCAGACAATGGAAGTCTGAAGCACATATACTCAAACAGAGGGACAGAAGTGAGATGAGATGTCTGACAGTTTTTTAATTTTCTGTTATCCATACAGTGTTGTAAAGTCGTGAAACTATGCATATTTCCTCAGAATGACTTTTTCATCTGTATGAAAAAATTCTTTGACGTGTTTGGAAGCTGCAATTTAAAAATACAATAATGATTCCCTTTGTAAGGTCATTTAAAAAAATCACCACGGCAAAACCATTCAAGCTATCCAAAATCCATTCACAATTTAAGTTCCTATCAGAAATACTGATGTGTGTTCAGAGTTTTGTGAAATTCTAAGTATGTTATTTGCCTCAAAATCACCTGAGAAGTATTCCAGTTTGACATGTTGCCACGCCAACAATTTTTTAGATATCAATATCCCCCTTGCAGATTTATATCAGCTGTGTTTTAACATTATTCTGATGAAGTTTGAAGCAAATCGAGTAATAATAAGATGCTGAATTCAAATCATTTTGAAAATGACACACTTCCTTCTGCCAGTTGGTGGCGCTATAACTTTGACTCCTAATAGTCACATATATGCGATCGACATCATACAACGAATAATCTGATGAAGTTTGATTAAAATCAGGAAATGTATGTGGATGGTATTAGACACTTCCTGTTTCTAATTTCTCGCCATAATTTCAACGCCTCGCCACGAGCAAACCGTTCGAGATATCAAAAATCCCCTGGCAATTTTTCATCCCCAGTGTCTTGAGATCATGTTGACCGAGTTTGGCGGCAATCGAGAAAAAAACCTATGACAAGTATTTCAAATTCCAGAGCATGCGCTTTTTACATAACTCTAAATAGCTGACTTCCTGTTGGGTGGAGCCTATGACATGCAATACGAAAGTTGTTCGGCACGATGAGATCTATATGTGTACTGAGTTTCATATGAATATGTGCATGTATGTGTGAGCTATACATCAAAATTTTTGACTGTGTTCCAGGGGGCGCCGTAGAGCCCCTGTGCCACGCCCGGGTCCCAGCCTCTGCAGGCTCCCAAAGGCCACAGATTCCAAAGTGTGCGCAAATTTTCAAGAGTTTTTGAGTATGTTAAGGACCCCAAAAGCCCCCACAACTTTGACGAAAAATTTGAATACTAAACCCTAAATAGCCAACTTCCTGTTGGGCGGAGCCTATGATATGCAATACAAAAGTTGTTTGGATTGATGAGATTTATATGTGTACCGAGTTTCATACGTCTACGAGCAAGAATGTATGATATATGGCCCTCCATATTCCAGGGGGCGCTGTAGAGCCCCTGTGCCACGCCCGTGTATCAGTCTCTGCCCGGCCCTAATGGCCGCAGGTTCCAATCTGTGTGCCAATTTTCAAGACTTTTTAAGCACGTTAAGGGCCCCAAAAGCCCCCGAGACGTTGGAAAAAAATAATAATAATAATAATAATAATAATAATAAAAAATAATCCTAAGGAAAACAATAGGCCTCTCGCCCTTTGGGCTTGAGCCCTAATAATAAAAATAATAATAATAATAACAAATAATCCTAAGGAAAACAATAGGGCTCTCGCCCTCCAGGCTTGAGCCCTAAAAATATAGCTGCAAGCAGCGATGGCGGGCTCAAGCCACCAATGCCATCGCCACCCCGGTGGCATCAGGTAAACTGTGCCCAGCGGGCACATGCATTCACAATATCCCTCTGGCAGTGAGGTTTTAAAGGATACGCCAGATAAAGGGTTAATCCGGATCATCTAGACTTTAAAATCACATTCACAGAACAATATATATTTAACTTTAGTAACACTTTACTATAAGATTTCATTTATAAACATTATGTTAATATGAACAATATTTATATAACATTCATTCATGTCAGTTCATATTCCAAAATTAAACATTAAAACATTGTTTTATTGTGATTTTTTTTCCAAGCACATTTGACCAATTCCAAACCATATCAATCTTAATAACTACCATTATTTTTCATTTAATCATTTATGAGTGCTATACAATAGTCCAGGAAAGCTGGAAGAGAAAAACTCCTTATATTCATGTGTGCAGAATTATTAGGCATGTTTTCTTTTACAGATGAAATGCGCTAAAAAAAGAGTTTTAACTCAAACTGTAAAGTCGAAAATTATGAAATACCCATGATAAATATCAAGCACACATGCAATACAGAAATGGATAAGTTAAGACTTGACCATTGTACAAAAAATGCTGACTGGGTCATGAGGTCAGAAAAGAAGAAGAAAAAACAGGTCAAGAAGAACTGACAAAAAGAATTGCAAAATAATTAGGAATTAATGTGAAGATTAATTTTTAGTCAATTCTGCAAGACAGACTTTCAGGAAAGGAGGTGGAATAAAAATGAGCTCCTAAATCTTAATCCCGGATTCTGGAAGATATATTCCTCAAACCATCGGACAAGAGGAGGTGCTGCTGGTCCTTCACGAGTCACTCTAATCTGTTCATAAAGCCTATATATAAAGTCTTAATATATAGTATTTCACAATACTTCATGGTATTCTAATTCAATAGTTTTTTGGAATCTTAGATCTCTCAGAACCTGGCACATTGTAATTCTGAGATTACAGGAAAGTGTCAGTTCTGTAAAATGTTGGCGCTGGAGACTAAATGCTCCCTGATAGTTTCACACCTAATTCATTTAACACACACACACACACACACACACACACATTACCCACAGTGACAGAGGGACAGAGTGAGATCAGATGTATGATAGTTTTTTTAATTTTCTATCATCCATATAGTGTTGTATAGTCATGAAACTATGCATATTTCCTCAGAATGACTTGTCTTCTATGTGTACATTTTTTTGAAGTGTTTAGAAGCTGCACTTAAAAAAATAAAAGACATTTACTGGTTACTTTTTTACTGTTATTTCAAAAAATCACCACGACAAAACCATTCAAGCCATTCAAAATTCATCCGCACCTGTACTGTAAGATACATTCTTTAAACTGGTAAAAGAGGATGTGGTGCTGATCCTTTAAGAGTCACTCAAAACTTATCTGTCCATAAAGCCTATAAAGAATTATTCTTAATATACAGTTCACAATACTTCAGCTTGTTATTCTAATAAAGTGAGGGTCATTTTATCAGTAAAATACATAAAATTAATATTATTTTTCTTTGAAAGATTTCTATAAATGATTTAAATCATACTTGTTTCTACAATAATTATTTAAAAGTGATCCTATAGCGCCATCTGGTGGCCATTATTGGTACTAAGAATTGCAAGCTTGATTTATATGTTATGATAGTTTTAATTTTATGCTGGCTCTTGAAAATGATAAAGCTATGAAACTTACTGTGCTTCCTTCAAATGATGACTTCTACATATATAAAAAAATTATGAAGAGTTGGAATTAAAAATGTTAAAGATATAGTAAAATAACTATTGTATTTTTTTATGTTACTTTAATAAATCTCTATGGCCACACCATTTAAGGTATCCTAAACCCATTCGCAATTTAACATCTTCAGTATATGGCTTCATGTTAAAAAAAATTGGTGTGAACTACTTGTGTCTTCTTGGAGGAGAATGAATTCATTTACAGGCTGAGTTTATCATAAATCCACAATAACATTTCTGAGTTCTGTATCAATCAGTGTTGTTGTTTGTTTATTTTTTTTATTTTTATTTTTTTCATAGGAAGATAACTGACCCTTTACTCTCCTTTTTAATAAATGTGCTTATAAACCAAGAACAAGCTATTTATAGCTGTATTTATAAACTGCTTACTACTGACTATTAATATTGGGACAAGGCTTTATGAAGCATGAACTGACTATTTACTAATGAGTGCAGTTATTATAAAGTGTTATCAATGCATTTGCTAATGTTAACAAATTAGACATTATTTTACAGTGTTATCAAATCCCTTAAATGATTTGTAAGTGTTTTGTAATGATTTTATTGACCTACAAGCATTTGTGAAAGTTCTGCTTGCATTACAGCTTAGTCTTGATCTGTGAGCTGAACAGATTTACTGTTACATCCATGAGATTATGTAAATTCAAATAAATATCATGTCACAGGATGTCAGAGGTCAGTATCAAATTAGTTTGAAATTATTATTTGCAGCACAAATAAGGTTTTTTAGGATTTTTAAAAATCCCTAAAACTGTCAGAAAAGGATAAGGCCTAAGATTTCTATGTGAGTGTCTAAATTTGTTTGTTTTTATAACTATAATGCATAAACTATGAAACTATACAAAATGTATAAAAAAGTACAAGTTATTCTTTTCCAATGTTTTTTATTTATTTAATTTTTTCTTTTTCTTTTTTCTTTTTTGGATTTACATTTTAAAAAATTAGCCTACGGCAATCATTCTAAACAGCTTGAATAAAACCTGTCAATATTTATTATAGACCACTGTAACTGTGTATAATCTAACAAACAAGTTTATTATGAAAATAAAAGCGTGTACACCAGATAAATTGGACGATAAAGAAATTGCTAACAATAGTATAATAGAGCATGTTTTAGGTTTTTAGGCGTTTAGATGCAGAAATGGACAAATCAAATGTAAAATAAAATGTAATTGATTTAATTAAATATAGATTAAGTATTGTTAGAGCAAAATAATAAATAAATACGTACACACATTAAAAAAGCAGCCAAGATGAATGAGTTAAATTTTTTATATAGATTAAAATTGAAGACAGAAGCAGCTGGTATATGCGTCACTTAATATTAAAATCCAGTAGATCCACTTCAGATTTATTTCTCAACAGTTTATGTTCACGTGGCTGTTTTCGTTTATATTAGCCAAGCTATTATGTATTTTGAAATAATCTTGTCCGTGATGTGTTCGTTCTTATGACGAAAGGCGGAATCCTGCAGCGCCAGAGATACATGTTATTCTGCCAGTCGCACTTTCAAATAGTCTTGCACACTTAAACGGGTCACAAACACCTGCATTTAGCTCGTGTTGTGTTATAATGGATGTATTGTGTGCATTTATGGCAATAACTTATTTTAAAAAGCTCTTAAACAAGAATAAATTCGTTAGTTTTGAACTTGTGACACTGTGCGCGCTGATCGGAGGCAGTGATTTCAGATAGGCAGCCGCGAATATTTCATTTTCACACAAACAGTTCAAAAACATCTTAATTTAGCTCTTGGTGTGCTCTAATTGGTGAATTGTGTGATATCGCTGCAATACTTTATTTTTAATAGCTATAAAACAAGAATAAACTCGTTTTTTCTGAGCTCATCATTCCACGCGCTCCTGCTCAGAGCTGTGATTCATCTCTCGTGTTTCTCACGTATCACTGACCACACATCAATTATTAATGAGCCCTGACCTGATAATAATCATATATGTTGGTTTAGCTTGTCAGTGTGAATTAAATCCAAGTATTTATTTGTATTTTAACCGATTTAAAAGTGAAACCAAAAGACAGTCTCCTCCCTTTTTTAGTCCGGTAACTGCACCTGTAGGGGCGCTATTTCTTTCAGACAATGGAAGTCTAAGCACACACACTCAAACAGAGGGACAGAGTGAGATGAGATGTCTGACAGTTTTTTTTAATTTTCTGTTATCCATACAGTGTTGTAAAGTCATGAAACTATGCATATTTACTCAGAATAACTTTTTTTCTGTATGAAAAAAGGTTTTGAAGTGTTTGGAATTTAAAAATGCAGGAAAATTAATAATTCCATCTTTACTGTCATTTAAAAAAATCACCACGACAAAACCATCCAAGCTATCCAAAACCCATTCACAATTTAAGTTCCTCAATGTTTTTTCAACATGTAGACGAAGTTTGGTGTGTGTAGTGTTACTCTCCTCTGAGCAGTATGCGTTAATTCACAGCAAAATGTAAAAAACAATCCACATTCAAATCAAAATAGCCGACTTCCTGTTGGTCGTAGCTGATGACTGTGAATTAGAAAGTTGTCCGTCTTGATAAGAACAATTTTTGTACTGAGTTTGGTGTCTGTAGCTAAAACTAACCCCCCCACTTTTGACAAAAGGTGGCGCTATACAGTGCCTCTTCCACGCCCTCTTATGAACTTTTGCCAGTATCTAGCTGTCACTAATACTGATATGTGTTCTGAGTTTGATGAAATTCTAAGCATGTTATTTGCCTCAAAATCACCTGAGAAGTATTCCAGTTTGACATGTTGCCACGGCAACAATATTTTTAGATATCAATATCCCCCCAGCAGATTTATATCGGCTGTGTTTTAACATTATTCTGATGAAGTTTGAAGCAAATCGAGTAAAAATAAGATGCTGAATTCAAAGCATTTTGAAAATGACACACTTTCTGCTGCCAGTTGGTGGCGCTATAACTTTGACTCCTAATAGTCACATATATGCGATCGACATCATACAACGAATAATCTGATGAAGTTTGATTAAAATCAGGAAATGTATGTGGATGGTATTAGACACTTCCTGTTTCTCATTTCTCGCCATAATTTCAACGCCTCGCCACGAGCAAGCCGTTCGAGATATCAAAAATCCCCTGGCAATTTTTCATCCCCAATGTCTTGAGATCATGTTGACCGAGTTTGGTGGCAATCGGGTAAAAATCCTATGACAAGTATATCAAATTCCAGAGCATGCCCTTTTTACATAACTCTAAATAGCTGACTTCCTGTTGGGCGGAGCCCAATGACATGCAGTACGAAAATTGTTCGGCACAATGAGATCTATATGTGTACTGAGTTTCATATGAATATGTGCAAGTATGTGTGAGCTATACATCAACATTTCTGACTGTGTTCCAGGGGGCGCTGTAGAGCCCTTGTGGCACGCCCGGGTCACAGCCTCTGCAGGCTCCTAAAGGGCAAAAATTCCAAAGTGTGTGCAAATTTTCAAGAGTTTTTGAGTATGTTAGGGACCCCAAAAGCCCCCACAACTTTGCCGAAAAATATGAATACTAAACCTTAAATAGCCAACTTCCTGTTGGGCGGAGCCTATGACATGCAGTACGAAAGTTGTTTGGTTTGATGAGATCTACATGTGTACTGAGTTTCATGTGTCTACGTGCAAGTATGTATGATATATGGCCCTCAGTATTCCAGGGGGCGCTGTAGAGCCCCTGTGCCACGCCCGTGTATCAGTCTCTGCCCGGCCCTAATGGCCGCAGGTTCCAATATGTGTGCCAATTTTCAAGAGTTTTCGAGCATGTTAAGGACCCCAAAAGCCCCCGAAACCTTGAAGAAAAATAATAATAAATATAGCTGCAAGCAGCGATGGCGGGCTCAAGCCACCAATGCCATCGCCACCCCGGTGGCATCAGGTAAACTGTGCCCAGCGGGCACATGCATTTACAATATCCCTCTGGCAGTGAGGTTTTAAAGGATATGGCAGTTAAAGGGTTAATCCGAATCATCTAGACTTTAAAATCACATTCACAGAACAATATATATATATATATATATATATATATATATATATATATATATATATATATATATATATATATATATATATATATATATATAACTTTAGTAACACTTTACAATAAGATTCCATTTATAAACATTGTGTTAACATGAACAATATTTATATAGCATTCATTCATGTCAGTTAATATTCCAAACTTAAACATTAAAACATTGTTTTATTGTGATTTTTTTCCAAGCACATTTTACCAATTCCAAACCATATCAATCTTAATAACTACCATTATTTTTTATTTAATCATTTATGAGTGCTATACAATAGTCCAGGAAAGCTGGAAGAGAAAAACAGGTCAAGAAGAACTGACAAAAAGAATTGCAAAATAATTAGGAATTAATGTGAAGATTAATTTTTAGTCAATTCTGCAAGACAGACTTTCAGGAAAGGAGGTGGAATAAAAATGAGCTCCTAAATCTTAATCCCGGATTCTGGAAGATATATTCCTCAAACCATCGGACAAGAGGAGGTGGTGCTGGTCCTTCACGAGTCACTCTAATCTGTTCATTAAGCCTATATATAAAGTCTTAATATATAGTATTTCACAATACTTCATGGTATTCTAATTAAATAATTTTTTGGAATCTTAGATCTCTCAGAACCTGACACATTGTAATTCTGAGACTCCAGGAAAGTGGCAGTTCTGTAAAATGTTGGCGCTGGAGACTAAATGCTCCATGATAGTTTCACACCTAATTCACTTAACACACACACAAACACACACACCCACACACACACACACATTAACCACAGTGACAGAGGGACAGAGTGACATCAGATGAATGATAGTTTTTTAATTTTCTATCATCCATGTAATGTTGTATAGTCATGAAACTATGCATATTTCCTCAGAATGACTTGTATTCTAAGTGTACATTTTTTTGAAGTGTTTAGAAGCTGCACTTTAAAAAAATAAAAGACATTTACTGGTTACTTTTTTACTGTTATTTCAAAAAATCACCACGACAAAACCATTCAAGCTATCCAAAATTCATTCGCACCTGTTCTGTAAGATAAATTCTTTAAACAGTGGTAAAAGAGGATGTGGTGCTGAACCTTCAAGAGTCACTCAAAACGTATCTGTCCATAAAGCTTATAAAGAATTATTCTTAATATACAGTTCACAATACTTCAGCTTGTTATTCTAATTAAGTGAGGGTCATTTTATCAGTAAAATACATAAAATACATATTATTTTTCTTTGAAAGATTTCTATAAATTATTTAAATCATACTTGTTTCTACAATAATTATTTAAAAGTAATCCTATAGCTCCATCTGGTGGCCATTATTGGTACTAAGAATTGCAAGCTTGATTTATAAGTTATGATAGTTTTAATTTTATGCTGGCTCTTGAAAATGATAAAGCTATGAAACTTACTGTGCTTCCTTCAAATGAAGACTTCTACGTATATAAAAAATTGTTGGAATGAAAAATTTTAAAGATATAGTAAAATAACGATTGTATTTTTTTTATGTTACTTTAATAAATCGCTATGGCCACACCATTTAAGGTATCCTAAACCCATTCGCAATTTAACATCTTCAGTATATTAGCTTCATGTTAAAAAAGTTTGGTGTGAACTACTTGTGTCTTCTTGGAGGAGTATGAATTCATTTACAGGCTGATTTTATCATAAATCCACAATAAAATTTCTGAGTTCTGTATCAATCTGTGTTGTTGTTTGTTTATTTTTATTTTTTTATTTTTCATAGGAAGATAACTGACCCTTTACTCTCCTTTTTAATAAATGTGCTTATAAACCAAGAACAAGCTTTTTATAGCTGTATTTATAAACTGCTTACTACTGACTATTAATGTTGGGACAAGGCTTTATAAATCATGAACTGAATATTTACTTTTTGAGTTTGAAATTATTATTTGCAGCACAAATAAGGTTTTTTAGGATTTTTAAAAATCCCTAAAACTGTCAGAAAAGGATAAGGCCTATAAGATTTCTATGTGAGTGGCTAAATTTATTTGTTTTTATAACTATAATGCATAAACTATGAAATTATACAAAATGTATAAAAAAGTACAACAGTTATTGTTTTCCAATGTTTTTTATTTATTTAATTTTTTTTTTTTTTTTTTGATTTACATTTCAAAAAATTAGCCTACTGCAATCATTGTAAACAGCTTGAATAAAACCTGTCAATATTTATTATAGACCACTGTAACTGTGTATAATCTAACAAACAAGTTTATTATGAAAATAAAAGTGTGTAGACCAGATAAATTGGACGATAAAGAAATTGCTAACAATAGTATAATAGAGCATGTTTTAGGTTTTTAGGCGTTTAGATGCAGAAATGGACAAATCAAATGTAAAATAAAATGTAATTGATTTAATTAAATATAGATTAATTCTTGTTAGAGCAAAATAATAAATAAATAAATAAATACGTACACACATTAAAAAAAGCAGCCAAGATGAATGAGTTTCATTTTTTATATAGATTAAAATTGAAGACAGAAGCAGCTGGTATATGCGGTCACTTAATATTAAAATCCAGTAGATCCACTTCAGATTTAAACTCAACAGTTTATGTTCACGTGGCTGTTTTCGTTTATATTCGCCAAGCTATTATGTATTTTGAAATAATCTTGTCCGTGATGTGTTCGTTCGTACGACCAGAGGCAGAATCCTGCAGCTCGAGAGATATATGTTATTCTGCCAGTCGCGCTTTCAAATAGTCTTGCACACTTAAACTGGTCACAAACACCTGCATTTACCTCTTGTTGTGTTACAGTGGGTTTATTGTGTGCATTTGTGGTAATATTTTATTTAAAAAAGCTCTTAAACAAGAATAAATTCGTTTGTTTTGAGCTCGACACTGTACGCGCTGATCGGAGGCAGTGATTTCAGATAGGCAGCCACAAATATTTCATTTTCACACAAACAGTTCAAAAACATCTTAATTTAGCTCTTGGTGTGTTCTAATTGGTTGATAGTGTGATATCGCTGTAATAATTTATTTTTAAAAGCTTTAAAACAGGAATAAATTCGTTTTCTCTGAGCTCTTTACTCCAGACGCTCGTGATCACAGCGGTGATTCATCTCTCCTATTTCTCACATATCTCTGGCCAGAAATAATTTATCCATGAGCCCTGAACCGGTAATAATCAGATATGTTGGTTTAGCTTGTCAGTGTGAATTAAATCTAAGTATTTATTTGTATTTTTAATGGATTTAAAAGTGAAAGTAAAATTTCGCGAATTGAACCTGTAGGGGCGCTATTTCTCTCAGACAATGGAAGTCTGAAGCACATATACTCAAACAGAGGGACAAAGTGAGATGAGATGTCTGACAGTTTTTTAAGTTTCTGTTATCCATACAGTGTTGTAAAGTCGTGAAACTATGCATATTTCCTCAGAATGACTTTTTCATCTGTATGAAAAAATTATTTGACGTAATTGGAAGCTGCAATTTAAAAATACAATAATGATTCCCTTTGTAAGGTCATTTAAAAAAATCACCATGGCAAAACCATTCAAGCTATCCAAAATCCATTCACAATTTAAGTTCCTATCAGAAATACTGATGTGTGTTCAGAGTTTTGTGAAATTCTAAGTATGTTATTTGCCTCAAAATCACCTGAGAAGTATTCCAGTTTGACATGTTGCCACGCCAACAATTTTTTAGATATCAATATCCCCCTTGCAGATTTATATCGGCTGTGTTTTAACATTATTCTGATGAAGTTTGAAGCAAATCGAGTAATAATAAGATGCTGAATTCAAATCATTTTGAAAATGACACACTTCCTTCTGCCAGTTGGTGGCGCTATAACTTTGACTCCTTATAGTCACATATATGCGATCGACATCATACAACGAATAATCTGATGAAGTTTGATTAAAATCAGGAAATGTATGTGGACGGTATTAGACACTTCCTGTTTCTCATTTCTCGCCATAATTTCAACGCCTCGCCACGAGCAAACCGTTTGAGATATCAAAAATCCCCTGGCAATTTTTCATCCCCAGTGTCTTGAGATCTTGTTGACCGAGTTTGGCGGCAATCGAGAAAAAAACCTATGACAAGTATTTCAAATTCCAGAGCATGCGCTTTTTACATAACTCTAAATAGCTGACTTCCTGTTGGGTGGAGCCTATGACATGCAATACGAAAGTTTTTCGGCACGATGAGATCTATATGTGTACTTAGTTTCATATGAATATGTGCAAGTATGTGTGAGCTATACATCAACATTTCTGACTGTGTTCCAGGGGGCGCCGTAGAGCCCCTGTGCCACGCCCGGGTCCCAGCCTCTGCAGGCTCCTAAAGGCCACAGATTCCAAAGTGTGCGCAAATTTTCAAGAGTTTTTGAGTATGTTAAGGACCCCAAAAGCACCCACAACTTTGACGAAAAATTTGAATACTAAACCCTAAATAGCCAACTTCCTGTTGGGCGGAGCCTATGATATGCAATACAAAAGTTGTTTGGATTGATGAGATTTATATGTGTACCGAGTTTCATACGTCTACGAGCAAGAATGTATGATATATGGCCCTCCATATTCCAGGGGGCGCTGTAGAGCCCCTGTGCCACGCCCGTGTATCAGTCTCTGCCCGGCCCTAATGGCCGCAGGTTCCAATCTGTGTGCCAATTTTCAAGACTTTTTAAGCACGTTAAGGGCCCCAAAAGCCCCCGAGACGTTGGAAAAAAAAATTATAATAATAATAAAAAATAATCCTAAGGAAAACAATAGGCCTCTCGCCCTTTGGGCTTGAGCCCTAATAATAATAATAAAAAATAATCCTAAGGAAAACAATAGGGCTCTCGCCCTCCAGGCTTGAGCCCTAATAATCCTAAGGAAAACAATAGGCCTCTCGCCCTTTGGGCTTGAGCCCTAAATATAGCTGCAAGCAGCGATGGCGGGCTCAAGCCACCAATGCCATCGCCACCCCGGTGGCATCAGGTAAACTGTGCCCAGCGGGCACATGCATTCACAATATCCCTCTGGCAGTGAGGTTTTAAAGGATATGGCAGTTAAAGGGTTAATCCGAATCATCAAGACTTTAAAATCACATTCACAGAACAATATATATAACTTTAGTGACACTTTACAATAATATTTCATTTCTAAACATTATGTTAACATGAACAATATTTATATAGCATTCATTCATGTCAGTTAATATTCCAAACTTAAACATTAAAACATTGTTTTATTGTGATTTTTTTTCCAAGCACATTTTACCAATTCCAAACCATATCAATCTTAATAACTACCATTATTTTTTATTTAATCATTTATGAGTGCTATACAATAGTCCAGGAAAGCTGGAAGAGAAAAACTCCTTATATTCATGTGTGCAGAATTATTGGGCATGTTTTCTTTTACAGATGAAATGCGCTAAAAAAAGAGTTTTAACTCTGTAAAGCCTGTGAGAAATATCAAACACAAATGCAATACAGAAATTGATAAGTTAAGACTTGGCCATTGTACAAAAAATGCTGACTGGGTCATGAGGTCAGAAAAGAAGAAGAAAAAAACAGGTCAAGAAGAACTGACAAAAAGAATTGCAAAATAATTAGGAATTAATGTGAAGATTAATTTTTAGTCAATTCTGCAAGACAGACTTTCAGGAAAGGAGGTGGAATAAAAAAGAGCTCCTAAATCTTAATCCCGGATTCTGGAAGATATATTCCTCAAACCATCGGACAAGAGGAGGTGGTGCTGGTCCTTCACGAGTCACTCTAATCTGTTCATAAAGCCTATATATAAAGTCTTAATATATAGTATTTCACAATACTTCATGGTATTCTAATTAAATCATTTTTTTGAATCTTAGATCTCTCAGAACCTGACACAGAGTAATTCTGGAGACTCCAGGAAAGTGGCAGTTCTGTAAAATGTTGGCGCTGGAGACTAAATGCTCCCTGATAGTTTCACACCTAATTCACTTACACACACACACACACACACACACACACACACACATTACCCACAGTGACAGAGGGACAGAGTTACATCAGATGTTTGATAGTTTTTTAATTTTCTATCATCCATATAGTGTTGTATAGTCATGAAACTATGCATATTTCCTCAGAATGACTTGTCTTCTATGTGTACATTTTTTTGAAGTGTTTAGAAGCTGCACTTTAAAAAAATAAAAAGACATTTACTGGTTACTTTTTTACTGTTATTTCAATAAATCACCACGACAAAACCATTCAAGCTATCCAAAATTCATTCGCACCTGTTCTGTAAGATAAATTCTTTAAACAGTGGTAAAAGAGGATGTGGTGCTGAACCTTCAAGAGTCACTCAAAACTTATCTGTCAATAAAGCCTATAAAGAATTATTTCTTAATATACAGTTCACAATACTTCAGCTTGTTATTCTAATTAAGTGAGGGTCATTTTATCAGTAAATACATAAAATTCATATTATTTTTCTTTGAAAGATTTCTATAAATGATTTAAATTATACTCGTTTCTACAATAATTATTTAAAAGTAATCCTATAGCTCCATCTGGTGGCCATTATTGGTACTAAGAATTGCAAGCTTGATTTATAAGTTATGATAGTTTTAATTTTATGCTGGCTCTTGAAAATGATAAAGCTATGAAACTTACTGTGCTTCCTTCAAATGATGACTTCTACATATATAAAAATTTATGAAGAGTTGAAATGAAAAATTTTAAAGATATCGTAAAATAACTATTGTATTTTTTATGTTACTTTAATAAATCGCTATGGCCACACCATTTAAGGTATCCTAAACCCATTCGCAATTTAACATCTTCAGTATATTAGCATCATGTTGAAAAAGTTTGGTGTGAACTACTTATGTCTTCTCGGAGGAGTATGAATTCATTTTTACATGCTGATTTTATCATAAATCCACAATACAATTTCTGAGTTCTGTATCAATCTGTGCTGTTGTTTGTTTATTTTTATTTTTTTTATTTTTCATAGGAAGATAACTGAAAAGATTACTCTCCTTTTTAATAAATGTGCTTATAAACCAAGAACAAGCTATTTATAGCTGTATTTATAAACTGCTTACTACTGACTATTAATATTGGGACAAGGCTTTATAAAGCATGAACTGACTATTTACTAATGAGTGCAGTTATTATAAAGTGTTACCAATGCATTTACTAATGTTAACAAATTAGACATTATTTTACAGTGTTATTAAATCCTTTAATGACTTATAAGCATTTGTGAAAGAAGCTTAGTCTTGATCTGTGAACTGAACAGTTTTACTGTTACATCCATGAGATTTTAAAAATGTAGATACATGTCATGTCACAGGATGGAATAGGTCAGTATCAAATGAGTTGAAATTATTATTTGCAGCACAAATAAGTATTTTTAGAATTTTGTTTTTAATTCCTGAAACTGTCAGAAAAAGATAAGGCCTAAGAGATTTCTTAAGCTGTAATGAAAACAGCAATGTTAGCAACAGCAACAAAAAATAACAATTTAAAATACATTTTTTTTCTGGTGATTAAACAGATGATTAAGTCTCTCTCTCTCTCTCTCATTGTGTCTGCCACTCAGCTCATGCCCATCCCCCACTCACACACACACACTCACACACACACATGCACTCAGTCAGCACACATACATTGCTCAAACAGAGGGACAGAGTGAGTTGAGATGTCTGACAGTTTTTTTTAATTTTCTTTTAATCATACAGTGTTGTAAGGTCATGAAACTATGCATATGTCCTCAGAATGATTTGATCTCTGTATGAAGATGTATTTTTTTTAAGTGTTTGGAAGCTGCAATTTAAAAATACAAGACACTTAATGATTCCCTTTTTACTGTCATTTCAAAAAATCACCACGACAAAACGGTTCAAGCTAACCAAAATCCGTTCGCAATTTAAGTTCCTCAATGTTTTTTCAACATGTAGACAAAGTTTGGTGAGTATAGTGAACATTTCCTCTGAGGAGAATGCATTAAATCAGAGCTCAATTTAAATATTCAAATCAAAATAGCCGACTTCCTGTTGGTCGTAGCTGATGACTGTGAATTAGAAAGTTGTCCGTCTTGATAAGAACAATTTATGTACCAAGTTTGGTGTCTGTAGCTAAAACTAAACCCCCCACTTTTGACAAAAGGTGGCGCTATAGCATGCCTCCTTCACGCCCTTTTAAAAGCTTTTCCCATTGTCTAGCTGTCACTAATACTGATATGTGTTTTTAGTTTCATGTAAATCTGAGGTTGGTGTCTGCCTCAAACTCATCATAACAGAACATTCAAGTTTGACACGTTGCCATGGCAACGCCATATCACATATCAATATCCCCACAACAGATTTACATCGGCCGTGTTTTGTCATTATTCTGATGAAGTTTTAAGTAAATCGAGTAAAAATAAGATGCTGAATTCAAAACATTTTGAAAATGACTCACTTCCTGCTGCCAGTTGGTGGCGCTATAACGTTGACTCTTAATAGTCACATATATACGATCGGTATCATACAACGAACAAACCAATGAAGTTTGATCAAATTCAGGAAATGTATGTGGATGTTATTAGACATTTCCTGTTTCTCATTTCTCGCCATAATTTCCACGCCTCGCTACGGGCAAACCGTTCAAGATATCAAAAATCCCCTCGCAATTTTTCATCCCCAATGTCTTGAGATCATGTTCACCGAGTTTCGTGGCGAACGGGTTGAAAACCTCAGAGGAGTATTTCGAATTCCAGAGCATGCTTTTTTTAAACAGCCCTGAATAGCTGACTTCCTGTTGGGCGGAGCCTATGACATAAAGTGTGAAAGTTGTTCGGCTCAATGAGATCTATAAGTGTACCGAGTTTCATATAAATACATGCAAGTCTGTGTGAGCTATGGTTCAAGATTTCTGAAGGTGTTCCAGGGGGCGCTGTAGAGTCCCTGTGCCACGCCCGGGTCCCAGCCTCTGCGGCATCCTGATGGCCGCAGATTCCAATGTGTGTGCCAATTTTCAAGAGTTTTTGAGCATGTTAAGGCCCCTAAAAACCCCCGGAAGGTTAAATAAAAAATAAAAAAAAAATAATAAGAATAATCCTTAGAAGAACAATAGGGCTCTTCGCCCCTTCGGGCTTGAGCCCTAATAATAATAAGAATAATCCTTAGGGGAACAATAGGGCCCTGCGCCCATTGGCTCGGGCCCTAATAATCCTAAGGAAAACAATAGGGCTCTCGCCCTCCAGGCTTGAGCCCTAATAATAATTAAAGCTGCAAGCAGCGATGAACGGGCCCTCGCACCCGGGCTCACCGCTATCGTGTGGCTTTAGTAAAAAGGTGAACGTTGAGAAATATGCATTTAAACTCATAAATATAAGTGCAATATATCAAAGTTTATTCCATATGTGTGCCAATCTTCCTGTTGCCAGTAGGTGGTGCTATCGTTATAATGGAATATTGGCCTACAGATGTGTTCAAGCCAGGACCCTTATCACACATGTGAAGTTTGGGCAAGATCTGACATTTTACTCCTGAGTTATAACATCTGTTATTCCCATGGCGAGACATCGAACTTCGTCACGGCGCCATGGACACGCCTTTTAACGAAAACTCAAGATCTTCACAACTAAACATCACACAGGTCTTTAGATTAGACTGACCACAAAAAAGACATTGATGTCATAATATTTCTAGGAGTAGTTTGTCACAGTGTAAAATATGTCACTTCCTGTTGCCAATAGGTGGCGCTATGACTATAACTGAATATGGGCATGTCAATCTGTTCAGGTGAAGAGTCTTATCAAAAATGTGAAGTTTGGGGCGGATTGGACATTGTATGTGTGAGTTATAGCACCATCATTTTTCATGGCGAATCATCGAAATTTGTCAGGCCGCCATGGACACGCCCTTTAACAAAGCCTCAATTCCTTCGCAATTTAACATGGCAAAGGGCTTTAGATTACACTGACCAAGTTTGGTGTTGATCTGAATAAATCTCTAGGAGGAGTTCGTTAAAATACAACCCCTGAAAATGACAAAAACAACACCAATTTTGCAGGGAAAATTAAAAATAACCGACTTCCTGTTGGGATTCGGATTTCGTACCAAGAGACTTTTTTGTAGCTATTGGTGTGTTACATATGTTTACCGATTTTCGTACATGTACATGACATGTAGCTCGAGGTGCACTCCATTGAAAATGTATAGGTGGCGCTATCGAGCCATTTTGCCACACCCAATGGAATATTAGCCTCCAGATGTGTGCAGGTCAGTACTCTTATCACACATTTGAAGTTTGGGGATGATCGGACATTTTATGCCTGAGTTATAACATCTGTTATTCCCATGGCGAGACATCGAACTTCGTCACGGCGCCATGGACACGCCTTTTAACGAAAACTCAAGATCTTCACAACTAGACATCGCACAGGCCTTTAGATTAGACTGACCACAAAAAAGACATTGATGTCATAAAATTTCTAGGAGTAGTTTGTCGCAGTGTAAAATATGTCACTTCCTGTTGCCAATAGGTGGCGCTATGACTATAACTGAATATGGGCATGTCAATCTGTTCAGTTTGGGAGTCTCATCAAACATGTGAAGTTTGGGGCAGATTGGACATTGTATGTCTGAGTTATAGCAACTTCATTTTTCATGGCGAATCATCGAAATTCGCCAGGCCGCCACGGACACGAACTTGAACGAAAACTCAAGATCTTCGCAATTTAACATCGCAAAGGCCTTAAGATTAGGTATACCAAATTTGGTGTTGATCGGAATTAATCTCTAGGAGGAGTTCGTTAAAATACAACGCATGGAGATGGCAAAAATGACAAAAAATTTGACTTCCTGTTGGGTTTAGAATTTTGCTCCAAGAGTCTTTTTTGTAAGTCTTGGTGTGTTACATGTGTGTACTGATTTTCATACATGTGCGTGAAACGTAGCTCGAGGCGCACACCGCTGAACGTGTATAGGTGGCGCTATCGAGCCATTTTGCCTCGCCCACTTCTGAAACCCATATCAGACGTAAATTTTCGCCAGTTCGGAGGTGTGTGCAAATTTTCCTGACTTTTTGAGTATGTTTAGGCCTTCAAAAAGGCGATTCATTTGGCACCGTAATAATAATAATAATAATTAAAGCTGCAAACAGCGATGAACGGGCCCTCGCACCCGGGCTCACCGCCATCGTGTGGCTTTAGTAAAAAGGTGAACGTTGAGAAATATGCATTTAATGTCCTAAATATAAGTGGAATATATCAAAGTATATCCCATATATGGTCGAATCTTACCGTTGCCAGCAGGTGGCGCTATCATTATAATGGAATATTGGCCTTCAGATGTGTTCAGGCAAGGACTCTTATCAAACAAGTGAAGTTTGGGGAAGATTGAACATTTTATGCTTGAGTTACAACAACTTCTCTTGCAGTGGCAAGACATCAAATTTTGTCATGGCGCCATGGAAACGCCCTTTAACAAAAACTCAAGATCTTCAAAAGTTAACATTGCACAGGCCTTTAGATTAGACTGACCACAAAATATATGTTAATCTCAAAAAAATTATAGGAGTAGTTTGTCGCAGTGTAAAATATGTAACTTCCTGTTGCCAATAGGTGGCGCTATGACTATAACTGAATATTGGCATGTAGATCTGTTCAGGTCAAGAGTCTTATCCAACATGTGAAGTTTGGGGCAGATTGGACATTGTATGTCTGAGTTACAGCAACTTCCTTTTTCATGGCGAAACATCGAAATTTGTCAGGCCGCCATGGACCCGCCCTTTAATGAAACCTCAAGTCCTTCGCAATTTATTATCGCAAAGGGCTTTAGATTACACTGACCAAGTTTGGTGTTGATCTGAATAAATCTCTAGGAGGAGTTCGTTAAAGTACAACCCCTGAAAATGGCAAAAACAACACCAATTTTGAAGGGAAAATTCAACATAACCGACTTCCTGTTGGGATCCGGATTTCGTACCAAGAGACTTTTTTGTAGGTATTGGAGTGTTACATGTGCGTACCAATTTTTGTACATGTACGTGAAACATAGCTCGAGGCGCACTCCGTTGAAAGTGTATAGGTGGCGCTATAGAGCCATTCTGCCACACCCGGTGGAATATTGGCCTGCAGATCTGTTCAGGCCAGGACTCTTATCACACATGTGAAGTTTGGGGAAGATCGGACATTTTATGCCTGAGTTATAACATCTTTTATTCCCATGGCGAGACATCGAACTTCGTCGCGGCGCCATGAACAAGCCTTTTAACGAAAACTCAAAATCTTCACAACTGAACATCGCACAGGCCTTTAGATTAGACTGACCACAAAAAAGACACTGATGTCATAAAATTTCTAGGAGTAGTTCGTCGCAGCGTAAAATATGTCACTTCCTGTTGCCAATAGGTGGCGCTATGACTATAACTGAATATGGGCATGTCAATCTGTTCAGGTGAAGAGTCTTATCAAAAATGTGAAGTTTGGGGCGGATTGGACATTGTATGTGTGAGTTATAGCACCATCATTTTTCATGGCGAATCATCGAAATTTGTCAGGCCGCCATGGACACGCCCTTTAACAAAGCCTCAATTCCTTCGCAATTTAACATGGCAAAGGGCTTTAGATTACACTGACCAAGTTTGGTGTTGATCTGAATAAATCTCTAGGAGGAGTTCGTTAAAATACAACCCCTGAAAATGACAAAAACAACACCAATTTTGCAGGGAAAATTAAAAATAACCGACTTCCTGTTGGGATTCGGATTTCGTACCAAGAGACTTTTTTGTAGCTATTGGTGTGTTACATATGTTTACCGATTTTTGTACATGTATATGACATGTAGCTCGAGGCGCACTCCATTGAAAATGTATAGGTGGCGCTATCGAGCCATTTTGCCACACCCAATGGAATATTAGCCTCCAGATGTGTTCAGGTCAGTACTCTTATCAAACATTTGAAGTTTGGGCAAGATCTGATATTTTATGACTGAGTTACAACAACAACTACTCCCATGGCGAGACATCGAATTTTGACATGGTGCCATGGACACGCCCTTTAACGAAAACTCAAGATCTTCTCAATTTAACATCGTACAGGCCTTTAGATTAGACTGACGACAAAAAAGACATTGATGTCAAAAATTTCTAGGAGTAGTTTGTCGCAGCGTAAAATATGTCACTTCCTGTAGCCAATAGGTGGCGCTATGACTATATCTGAATATGGTCGTGTCAAACTATTCAGGACAGGAGACTCAGCAAACATGTGAAGTTTGGGGCAGATTGGTCATTGTATGTCTGAGTTATAGCAACTTCCTGTTTCATGGCGAATCATCGAAATTCGCCAGGCCGCCACACACAGGCCCTTCAACGAAAACTCAAAAGCTTCGCAATTTAACATCGCAATGGCCTTTAGATTAGGCATACCAAATTTGGTGTTGATCTGAATTAATCTCTAGGAGGAGTTCGTTAAAATACAATGCATGGAAATGACAAAAATGACATAATATTATATAATAATATTATATATTATAATATCATAATATTAGAAATAACCGACTTCCTGTTGGGTTTCGGATTTTGCTCCAAGAGACTTTTTTGTAGGTATTGGAGAGTTACATGTGTATACCGATTTTCATACATGTACATGAAACGTAGCTCGAGGTGCACACCGTTGAACATGTATAGGTGGCGCTGTTGAGCCATTTTGCCACACCCACTTCTGAAACCCATATCAGACGTAAATTTTCGCCAGTTCTGAGGTGTGTGCAAAGTTTCATGACTTTTCGAGCATGTTTAGGCCCTCAAAAATGCGATTCATCTTAGAGAAGAAGAATAATAATAATAAATATAGCTGCAAGCAGCGATGTCGGGCTCAAGCCATCAGTGCAACGCCACCCTGGTGGCATCGGGAAAACTGTGCCCAGCGGGCATAAGCATTTACAGTAACCCTCTGACAATCAAGTTTTAAGGGATGTGGCAGTTAAAGGGTTAATCCGACCAATCTAGACTTTGAAATCACATACACAGAACAATATATATAACTTTAGTAACACTTTATTTTAAAATGTATAAAAAATGTATAAGGTGTGCATTGTGGCTGACACCTATATGAACACATTACAATTGTTTTGTGACTACAAGTCTTTCTTCTCAAATGCTATTGAGTGGTCGCGAACGCGGATGGGAGAATGGCGCATATTTGTTTTGTTTTTTTTGAGCAACTGGTGCCCCCTCTGGGAGTTGGTGCTCTACGAAGACTGCATACTCTGCATATAGGGAGCGGCGGTACTATCTGGAAGATATATTCCTCAAACCATCGTACAAGTGAAGGTGATGCTAGTCCTTCAAGAATCGCTCAAAACCTTTTCAAGTGTACAGTTTCCTTTTATTGCATCTTGAAATAAATATTTCTGAATTCTGAATCAAACTGGGTTGTGTTTATTGATTTATTTTATAAGACAACTGAAACTTTAATCTCCTTTGTAATATATGTGCTTTTAAACCAAGAACAATGTAATTAGAGATGTATTCCTGCTTAATAATGACTATTATTAAGGGAAAAGGCTTTATAATCATGAACTATTTACTAATGCTTAGCTAATGAGTGCAGTTATTATAAAGTGTTACCAATGCATTTACTAATGTTAACAAATTAGACATTATTATACAGTGTTACCAAACCCTTTAATAATTTATTAGTGTTTTGTAATGATTTTAATGACCTATAAGCATTTGTGAAATAGTTTTGCTTGCATTGCAGCTTAATCTGTCAGTTGAAGAGTTTTACTGTTACATCCATGAGATTAATAAATGTCATGTCACGTCACAGGTTGTCATAGGTCAGTATCAAATGAGTTTGAAATTATAATTTGCAGCACAAATAGGCTTCTTAGGATGTTTTTAAATCCCAAAAACTGTCAGAAAAGGATAAGGCCTAAGAGATTTCTTAACCTGTAATGAAAGGAAAAAAACACCACCATTAGCAACAACAAAAACAATAACAATTTAAAATATAGATTTTTTTTCCTGATTATTAAAGGAATGATTAGGTCTCTCTCTCTCTCTCTCTCTCTCTCTCTCTCTCTCTCTCTGCCAGACAGCCCCTCCCTACAATCCACACACACTGTCAGTCACCAAAGATTCACAGTCACCAACCCCCTCACACTCACACTCACACTCCCCCTCCCTCTCCCCCTCCCTTTCCTCACACAGACGGAGTGGCCAGAGTGAGATCATGTCAGTTGAGAAGTCTGACAGTTTTTTCTTTTCTTTTATCCATACAGTGTTGTAAAGTCATGAAACTATGCATATTTCCTCATAATGATTTGATCTCTGTATGAAAACATGCCTTGAAGTGTTTGGAAGCTGCAATTTAGACATACAATACAATTAATGTTTCCCTTCTTACTGTCATTTCAAAAAATCACCACGTCAAAACCGTTCAAGCTAACCAAAATCCGTTCGCAATTTAAGTTCCTCGATGTTGTTTCTTCATGTAGTCAAAGTTTGGTGTGTATAGTGTACTTCCCATGTGAGGAGTATGCATTAATTCACAACTGTAAAATCTCAAAAATACACATTCAAATCAAAATAGCTGACTTCCTGTTGATCGTAGCTTATGACTGTGAATTAGAAAGTTGTCCGTCTTGATAAGAACAATTTAAGTACCGAGTTTGGTGTCTGTAGCTAAAACTAAATAAAATGCATTATTATTATTATTAGCTGTACACTTGCTAAACATTTTTAAATATAAACTTATGCAATTGTGTGTGTATATATATATATATATATATATATATATATATATATATATATATATATATAAATTCAAGTGTACAGTTTTCTTTTATTGCATCTTGAAATAAATATTTATGAGTTGTGTGTTTGTTTATTTTATTTATTTTATTTTTTATTTTACATTTTTTTTCAGGGAGATTACAGCCTTTAATCTCCTCAAAATAAATGTGCATATAAACCATGAACAATTTAATTATAGCTGTATTTATAAAATGCTTACTAAAATATTAATTTTGGGAGAAGGCTATATAAAGCATGAACTGACTATTTACTAATGCTTAGCTAAGAATTGCAGCTATTATGAAGTGTTACCAATGCATTTACTAATGTTAACAATTGAGACATTATTTTAAAGTGTTACCAAATCCTTAAATAATTTAAAAGTGTTTTGTTATGATTTCATTAACCTATAAGCATTTGTGAAATAGTTCTGCTTGCATTAAAGCTTAGTCTTCATCTGTGAGCTGAACAGTTTTACTGTTACATCCTTGAGATTATGTAAATTCAAATAAATGTCATGTCACAGGGTGACAGAGGTCAGTATCAAATGAGTTTGAAATTATTATTTGCAGCACAAATAAGGTTTTTTTAGGATTTTTTTTAATCCCTGAAACTGTCAGAAAAGGATAAGGCCTAAGATATTTCTTAAGCTGTAATGAAAACAGCACAATTAACAACAACAACAAAAAAATTTAAAAAACAGTTTTTTTTTCTGGTGATTAAAGAGATGTTTAAGTCTCTCTCTCTCTCTCTCTCTCTCTGTCTGTCTGTCTGCCACTCAGCTCACACCCCTCCCCCACTCACACTCACACACACACACAGTCAGCACTCATACATTCCTCAAACAGAGTGACAGAGTGAGATCAGATGTCTGACAGTTTTTTAATTTTCTTTTAATCATACAGTGCTGTAAAGTCATGAAACTATGCATATTTCCTCAGAATCACTGGTTTTCTAAATGAAAAATGTTTTTTTAAAGGTTTGGAAGCTGCAATTTAAAAATAGAAGACGATTAATGTTTCACTTTTTACTGTCATTTCAAAAAATCACCACGACAAAACCGTTCAAGCTAACCAAAATCTGTTCGCAATTTAAGTTCCTCGATGTTTTTTCTTCATGTAGACAAAGTTTTGTGTGTATAGTGTACTTCCCCTGTGAGGAGTATTCATTAATTTTACAACTGTAAAATCTCAAAAATACACATTCAAATCAAAATAGCCGACTTCCTGTTGATCGTAGCTTATAACTATGAATTAGAAAGTTGTCCGTCTTGATAAGAACAATTTATGTACCAAGTTTGGTGTCTGTAGCTAAAACTAACCCCCCCACTTTTGACAAAAGGTGGCGCTATAGAGTGCCTCTTCCACGCCCTTTTCAAAGCTTTTGCCATGGTTTAGCTATCTTTAATACTGATATCTGTTTCGAGTTTCATGTAAATCTGAGCTTGTTGTCTGCCTAAAAATCACCAGAACAGAACATTCAAGTTTGACACGTTGCCATGGCAACACTATATTAGATATCAATATCCCCACAACAGATTTTCTTCGGCCGTGTTTTGTCATTATTCTGATGAAGTTTGAAGCAAATCAAGTAAAAATAAGATGCTGAATTCAAAGCGTTTTGAAAATGATTCACTTCCTGCTGCCAGTTGGTGGCGCTATAACTTTGACTCCTAATAGTCACATATATACGATCGGTATCATACAACGAACAAACCAATGAAGTTTGATCAAATTCAGGAAATGTATGTGGATGTTATTAGACATTTCCTGTTTCTCATTTCTCGCCATAATTTCAACGCCTCGCCACGGGCAAACCGTTCGAGATATCAAAAATCTCTTCGCAATTTAGCATCCCCAATGTCTTGAGATCGTGTTCACCGAGTTTTGTGGTGAACGGGTGGAGTTCCTCAGAGGAGTATATCAAATTTCAGAGCATGTGTTTTTCATAAAACCCTAAATAGCCAACTTCCTGTTGGGCGGAGCTTATGACATGCAGTGTGAAAGTTGTTTGGTTTGATGAGTTATATATATGTACCAAGTTTCATATGTATACGTGCAAGTATGCATGATATATGGCCCTCAGTACTACAGGGGGCGCTGTAGAGCCCCTGTGCCACGCCCGTGTATCAGATTCTGCCCGGCCCTAATGGCCGCAGGTTCCAAGGTGTGTGCCAATTTTCAAGAGTTTTTGAGTATGTTAAGGACCCCAAAAGCCCCCGAAACCTTGGAAAAAAATTAGAAGAATAAAGAAAAAAAAAAAAAATAATAATAATCCTAAGGAAAACAATAGGGCTCTCGCCCTCCAGGCTTGAGCCCTAATTAAAGCTGCAAGCAGCGATGAACGGGCCCTCGCACCCGGGCTCACCGGCAGCGAGTGGCTTTAGTTAATAAGTGAACGGTGAGAAATATGCGTTTAAACTCATAAATATAAGTACAATATATCAATGTTTATTCTATATATGTGCCAATCTTCCTGTTGCCAGCAGGTGGCGCTATCATTATAGTGGAATATTGGCCTTCAGATGTGTTCAGGGCAGGACTTCTGTCGAACATGTGAGGTTTGGGGAGGATTGGAAATTTTATGCCTGAGTTACAACAACATCCTATTTCATGGCGAAACATCGAAATTTGTCAGGCCGCCATGGACACGCCCTTTAACGAAACCTCAAGATCTTCGCAATTTAAGATCGCAAAAGGCTTTAGATTACACTGACCAAGTTTGGTGTTGATCTGAATAAATCTCTAGGAGGAGTTCGTTAAAGTCCAACCCCTGAAAATGGCCAAAACAACACTAATTTTGCAGAGAAAATTCTAAATAACTGACTTCCTGTTGGGATTCGGATTTCGTACCAAGAGACCTTTTCATAGATATTGGTGTTTTACATGTGTGTACCGATTTTTGTTCATGTACGTGAAACATAGCTCGAGGCGCACTCCGTTTAAAGTGTATACGCACTCCGTTGAAAGTGTATAGGTGGCGCTATCGAGCCATTTTGCCACACTTGATGGAATATTGGCCTTCAGATCTGTTTAGGCCAGGACCCTTATCACACATGTGATGTTTGGTCAAGATCGGACATTTTATGCCTGAGTTATAAAATCTTTTATTCCCATGGCGAGACATCGAACTTCGTCAGGCCGCCATGGACCCGCCCTTTAACGAAACCTCAAGTCCTTCGCAATTTATTATCGCAAAGGGCTATAGATTACACTGACCAAGTTTGGTGTTGATCTGAATAAATCTCTAGGAGGAGTTCGTTAAAGTACAACCCCTGAAAATGGCAAAAACAACACCAATTTTGAAGGGAAAATTCAAAATAACCGACTTCCTGTTGGGATCCGGATTTCGTACCAGGAGACTTTTTTGTAGGTATTGGAGTGTTACATGTGTGTACCAATTTTTGTACATGTACGTGAAACATAGCTCGAGGCGCACTCCGTTGAAAGTGTATAGGTGGCGCTATCGAGCCATTCTGCCACACCCGGTGGAATATTGGCCTGCAGATCTGTTCAGGCCAGGACTCTTATCACACATGTGAAGTTTGGGGAAGATCGGACATTTTATGCCTGATTTATAACATCTTTTATTCCCATGGCGAGACATCGAACTTCGTCGCGGCGCCATGAACAAGCCTTTTAACGAAAACTCAAGATCTTCACAACTGAACATGGCACAGGCCTTTAGATTAGACTGACCACAAAAAAGACATTGATGTCATAAAATTTCTAGGAGTAGTTCGTCGCAGCGTAAAGTATGTCACTTCCTGTTGCCAATAGGTGGCGCTATGACTATAACTGAATATGGGCATGTCAATCTGTTCAGGTTCGGAGTCTCATCAAACATGTGAAGTTTGGGGCAGATTGGACATTGTATGTGTGAGTTATAGCAACTTCATTTTTCATGGCGAATCATCGAAATTCGCCAGGCCGCCACGGACACGCCCTTCAACGAAAACTCAAGATCTTCGCAATTTAACATCGCAAAGGCCTTTAGATTAGGCATACCAAATTTGGTGTTGATTTGAAGAACTCTCTAGGAGGAGTTCGTTAAAATACAACACATGGAAATGACCAAAATTACACAAAATATGCTCAAAATATTAAAAATAACCGACTTCCTGTTGGGTTTAGAATTTCGCTCCAAGAGTCTTTTTTGTAGGTATTGGTGTGTTACATATGTGTGCCAATTTTCGTGCATGTACGTGAAACATAGCTGGAAGGCTGCTGATTTTCTTGGTATAGGTGGCGCTGTCGAGCCATTTTGCCACACCCTCTTCTGAATCCTATATCAGACGAAAATTTTCACCAGGTTTGACGCGTGTGCAAAGTTTCATGACTTTTTGAGCATGTTAAAGCCCTCAAAAATGCGATTCATTCGGGAGAAGAAGAAGAAGAAGAAGAATAATAATAAACAAAGCAGATACAAGAGGGTCCTCGCACCTCGGTGCTCGGGCCCTAATAATAATAATAAACGGAGCAATTCCAAGAGGGTCCTCACACCATCGGTGCTCGGGCCCTAATAATAATAATAAACAAAGCAGATACAAGAGGGTCCTCGCACCTCGGTGCTCGGGCCCTAATAAACGAAGCAGATACAATAGGGTCCTCACACCTTCGGTGCTCGGGCCCTAATAATAATAATAAACGGAGCAATTCCAATAGGGTCCTCACACCATCGGTGCTCGGGCCCTAATAATAATAAACAAAGCAGATACAAGAGGGTCCTCGCACCTCGGTGCTCGGGCCCTAATAAAAAACAAAGCAGATACAAGAGGGTCCTCGCACCTCGGTAATAACTAATAAGAATAATCCTTAGAAGAACAATAGGGCTCTTCGCCCCTTCGGGCTTGAGCCCTAATAAGAAGAAGAATAATCCTTAGGGGAACAATAGGGCTCTTCGCCCCTTCGGACTTGAGCCCTAATTAAAGCTGCAAGCAGCGATGAACGGGCACTCGCACCCGGGCTCACGACCACCCGATGACCATAGGAGGAACCGTGAACGTTGGGCCATATGCTTATAAAATAATAAATATTTTTTGCCACATTTCCTGCTGCCAACAGGTGGCGTTATGATTATAACTGAATATCGCCATGTAAATGTATTTAGGCCAGGACTCTTACGAAACATGCAAAGTTTCAGGCAGATCAGACATCTCATGTTTAAGTTAGTATGAAATAAGTCATCCCTCTTGCCAGCAGGCGGCGCTATACTTATAATTGAATATTGGCCTTTAGTTGCGTTCAGGCCAGGACTCTTATAAAGCATGTGAATTTTGGGTCAGATTGGGAATTGTATGCATTACTTACAACAACTTCCTGTTTCATAGTATTAATAGCATCCTTTCGCACATAGTAAGTGTTGTTAGAATGTTTGAAAATATTTCTAGCATGATTAGCACACAATGGCATATTTTATTGTGTTGCAAATAGTTCATAAAATTGTTAAACATGACACTTCCTGTTGCCAGCAGGTGGTGCAATGACTATAACCGAATCTGGGCATGTTGATGTATTCAGGACAGGACCCTTGTCAAACGTGTGAAGTTTGGGGCAGATCGGACGTTGCTAGCTTGAGTTACAACAACTTCCTTATTCAATGCCATAGTTGCATTCTTTAGCACTTAGCTAAGTGTTTCTAGCATGTATTAATATGTATCTAGTATGTTGCCAGCCTGTTTAACACTTGTTTACACTTTTTAATATTTTCCTAGGAGTCGGTAACAGTATTAACCATGCCACTTCCTGTTACCAGCAGGTGGCGCTATGACTATAAACTGAATACGGGCATGCTGATGTGTTCAGTACGGGGACTCTTGTCAGATGTGTGAAGTTTGGGGCAGATCGGACGTTGCTAGCTTGAGTTACAACAACTTCCTTATTCAATGCCATAGTTGCATGCTTTAACACTTAGCTAAGTGTTGCTAGCATGTTTTATTATGCTTCTAGCATGTTGCCAGCCTATATAACACTTTTTGACACTTTTTTAATTTATTCTTAGGA
Organism: Carassius gibelio; assembly: GCF_023724105.1. Lineage (NCBI taxonomy): Eukaryota > Metazoa > Chordata > Actinopteri > Cypriniformes > Cyprinidae > Carassius > Carassius gibelio. The sequence goes on along the minus strand of NC_068394.1, from coordinate 23,679,837 downwards.
GTTCATAACAGTGTTAACCTTGTCACTTCCTGTTACCAGCAGGTGACGCTATGACTATAACTGAATTGGTCATGGGTGTTTGTCCGGAACAGAACACCTATCAACACGTGTGAAGTTTGGGAAGATTGGACATTGCTTGCCAGAGTTTCAGCAACTTCCTTTTTCACTATATTATTAGCATACTTTAGCACTTAGCTAAGTGTTGCTAGCATGTATTAGTATGTATCTAGTATGTTGCCAGCCTATTTAACACTTGTTTACACTTTTTAATATGTTCCTAGGAGTCTATAACAGTGTTAACCATGTCACTTCCTGTTACCAGGAGGTGGCGCTATGACTATAACTGAATTTGGTCATGGGTGTTTGTTCAGGACAGAACACCTATCACACTTGTGATGTTTGGGGAAGATCGGACATTGCTTGCCTTAGTTACACCAAATTCCTTTTTCAGTGCCTTAGTAGAATGCTTCAACACTTAGCTAAGTGTTGCTAGCATGTTTTATTATGTTTCTAGCATGTTGCCAGCCTATATAACACTTTATGACACTTTTTAATATTTTCCTAGGAGTCTGTAACATTGTTAACCATGCCACTTCCTGTTACCAGCAGGTGGCGCTATGACTATAAACTGAATACGGGCATGCTGATGTGTTCAGTACGGGGACTCTTGTCAGACGTGTGAAGTTTGGGGCAGATCGGACGTTGCTAGCTTTAGTTACAACAACTTCCTTATTCAATGCCATAGTTGCATGCTTTAACACTTAGTTAAGTGTTGCTAGCATGTTTTATTATGCTTCTAGCATGTTGCCAGCCTATTTAACACTTTTTGACACTTTTTTAATTTATTCTTAGGAGTTCATAACAGTGTTAACCATGTCAATTCCTGTTACCAGCAGGTGGCGCTATGACTATAACTGAATTTGGTCATGGGTGTTTGTTCAGGACAGAACACCTATCACACGTGTGAAGTTTGGGGAAGATCGGACATTGCTTGCCTTAGTTACAGCAAATTACTTTTTCAATGCCTTAGTAGAATGCTTCAACACTTAGCTAAGTGTTGCTAGCATGTTGTATTATGTTTCTAGCATGTTGCCAGCCTATCTAACACTTTTTGACACTTTTTAATTTGTTCCTAGGAGTCCATAACATTGTTAACCTTGTCACTTCCTGTTACCAGCAGGTGGCACTATGACTATAACTAAATTTGGTCATGGGTGTTTGTTCAGAGCAGAACTCCTATCACACGTGTGAAGTTTGGGGAAGATCGGACATTGCTTGCCTTAGTTACAGCAACTTTCTTTTTCACTACATTATTAGCATGCTTTAACACTTAGCTGAGGGTTGCTAGCATGTATTAGTATGTATATAGTATGTTACCAGCCTATTTAACACTTGTTTCCCCTTTTAATATGTTCCTAGGAGTCTGTAATAGTGTTAACCATGTCACTTCCTGTTACCAGCAGGCGGCACTATGACTATAACTGAATTTGGTCATGGGTGTTTGTTCAGGACAGAACACCTATCACACGTGTGAAGTTATGGGAAGATCGGACATTGCTTGCCAGAGTTACAGCAACTTCCTTTTTCACTACATTAGAAGCGTGCTTTAGCACTTAGCTAAGTGTTGCTAGCATGTATTAGCATGTATCTAGTATGTTGCCAACCTATTTAACACTTGTTGATGCTTTTTAATATGTTCCTAGTAGTCCATAACAGTGTTAACCTTGTCACTTCCTGTTACCAGCAGGTGGCGCTATGACTATAACTGAATTTGGCCATGGGTGTTTGTCCAGGACAGAACACCTATCACATGTGTGAAGTTTGGGGAAGATCGGACATTGCATGCCTGAGTTACAGCAACTTCCTGTTTTACGGCGAAACATCAAATTTGTCAGGCCGCCAGGGACACACCCCTTGACGAAAACTCAAAACCTTCGCAATTTAACATCACAAAGGTCTTATGATGACCCTCACCAAATTTTAAGATAATCCGATTAAAACTGTCGGAGGAGTTCGTCAAAGTACGAGGCATGGAAATGGAAAAAACTGCACAAAAATCATAGAGGAAATTCAAAATAACTTACTTCCTGTTGGGTTTTGGATTTTGTACCAAGAGACTTTTTTGTAGGTAATGGTGTGTCACGTGTGTACCGATTTTCATGAATGTACATGAAACACAGCTCGAGGCGCACTCCGTTGAAATTTAACAGGTGGCGCTATCAAGCCATTTTGCCACACCCACTTCTGAAACCTATATCAGATGTAAATTTTCTCCAGTCCTGATGCGTGTTCAAAGTTTAGTGAGTTTTGGAGCATGTTTAGGCCCTCAAAACTGAGCTTCATTACGGAGAAATGAAGCTCAAGCCATCAGTGCAAATTCCACCCCGGTGGCATCAGGAAAACTGTGCCCAGCAGGCATAAGCAATCAAGGTATACATCAGTTAAAGAGTTAATCCAAACCATCTATACTTTGAAATCACATACACAGAACAATATATATAACTTTAGTAACACTTTATTTTAATATATATAAAAAATGTATAAGGTGTGCATTGTAGCTGACACCTAAATTAACACATTACAATTTTTTTTTATTGACTGCAAGTCTTTCTCCTCAAATGCTATTGCGCTTCAAATTTGCGTTGGAGCCCATGTGAATAAGTAGCATAAATTACATATGTCTTACAGTTTGTTTTAATAAACAATTTAATTGTGCATTATAGCTGTCACTTAGATGAACTATTACAGTTGTTTTTATGACTGTAAGTCATTTTCTTCAAATGCTACTGACGTTAGAAAAGTGTATAACAATATCACAGGTAACTTTAGAGATGGTCCCTAAATTTGAGACTCTCGAATGTCCAGTGTCAAGCCAACTTTATGCCTGTTTTTTTTTTTTTTACTTTCTTTAGTTTTCTTTTCTCTGTGCCTGATTGTTGATGTCCTTTACCCGGGCGTAGATGTCCATCCATCAATTACGAACATTGAGCCGCAAACATGAGGTGCGAGCGGTCGCGAGCGCGGATGGGAGAATGGAGCATGTTTATTTATTTATTTTTTTTTTTTTTTTTTTTGAGCAACTGGGATGGTGCCCCCTCTGGGAGTTGGTGCCCTACGAAGACTGCGTACTCTGCATATAGGGAGTGGCGGTACTATCTGGAAGATATATTCCTCAAACCATCGTACAAGAGGAGGTGATGCTAGTCCTTCAAGAATCACTCAAAACTTATCGGTTCATAAAGCCTATATTTAAGGTCTTAATAAATAATATTCCACAATACGTCATGCTATTCTAATTAAGTTATTTTTGGGGATCTTTTATGTCTCTCAGAACCTGACACATTGTAATTCTGAGACAAAGTTGCAGTTCTGGAAAATGGTGGCACAGTAGACTAAATGCTCCCTGATAGTGTCACACCTAATTCTTCACTTTAATTCTTTTGCAGTTTACGTGTTTCTGTTCCTCTCCGCCTGTTTTTTTTCTGACCCTTTTGACCCAGTAAGCATTTTGCTATCCAGTGGTCATGTCTTTACTTTGTAATTACTGTGGTGATCTAATTTTGAATATTTCTCATGAGGATCTAAGAATTTTTTTTTTCAGTCTGAGTGAAATGTCTTTTTTTGGCTCATTTTATCAGTAAAGGAAAAAATGGCTAATAATTCTGCACACCTGAATATAAGGAGTTATTTTTTTCTCTTCCAGTCTTCGTGGGCAACTATGTATAGATCACACTCGTTGCCTTCTCTAGTGCAGCTCAACCAATTCACATCCCATTCGTCAATATTTGTGATATCACAAATCCTGGAAAATGCTTGTTGTAGTCCAAACAATTTGTTTGTTGTAGTTTTTAAAAAAAGTGATTTTTGCATAATTGCGCATGTTTATATTTCATATATATATATATATATATATATATATATATATATATATATATATAGCTTTCCAATGCCATTGCTGTTGATAATAGGATTAAGTAAGTGTAGAACACGTACAAACAGAATCCATGTAGACATACGTAGATGCATAACAAATGTCTTTATTTCTTGAGCTCCATTAAACATGATCTCAAACTTCTTGTGGCCTCTCCTTATTCACATGTACACACTAAGCTATACTTTAAGGACCGAATACAACTAGAATCCACCTTACGGGCTAATCTGCCATGCGCTCAAAAACTGTGCTTCCCAGTTACCAAAACTGCAACACACACAGTTCTTGCTTAGGTGCTCTAATTAAACATAACCACAGCACCACCCAGTGGACAAAACCTTTACCATCCCCAAAATGTCTTCTACTATATGTTTACGTTTATTGCATATTGAAATAAATATTTCTGAGTTCTGTATCAATCTGTGTTGTTGTTTGTTTATTTTAATTTTTCTTAGGAAGATAACTGACCCTTTACTTTCCTTTTTAATAAATGTGCTTATAAACCAAGAATAAGCTATTTATAGCTGTATTTATAAACTGCTTAGTATTGACTATTAATGTTAAGACAAGGCTTTATAAAGCATAAACTGACTATTTATTAATGAGTGCAGTTATTATAAAGTGTTACCAGTGCATTTACTAATTTTAACAAATTAGACATTATTTTACAGTGTTATCAAATCCTTAAATGATTTATAAGTGTTTTGTAATGATTTTATTGATCTATAAGCATTTGTGAAAGTTCTGCTTGCATTACAGCTTAGTCTTTATCTGTGAGCTGAACAGATTTACTGTTACATCCATGAGATTATGTAAATTCAAACAAATATCATGTCACAGGATGTCAGTATCAAATGAGTTTGAAATTATTATTTGCAGCACAAAAAAGGTTTTTTATAGGATTTTTAAAAATCCCTAAAACTGTCAGAAAAGGATAAGGCCTAAGATATTTCTATGTAAGTGCCTAAATTTATTTATGTTCTTATAATTATAATACATAATGCATAAAAAAAGTAAATAAATAAATAAATTAATTAATACGTACACACATTTTAAAAAAGCAGCCAAGATGAATGAGTTTCCTTTTTTATATATATAGATTAAATTTGAAGACAAGAGCAGCTGGTAAATGCCGTCACTTAATCTTCAAACCCAGTAGATCCACTTCAGATTTATTTCTCAACAGTTAATGTTCACGTGGCTGTTTTCGTTTATATTAGCCAAACTATTATGTATTTTGAAATAATCTTGTCCGTGATGTGTTCGTTCGTACGACGAAAGGCAGAATCCTGCAGCTCGAGAGATATATCTTATTCTGCCAGTCGCGCTTTCAGATAGTCTTTCACACTTAAACTGGTCACAAACACCTGCATTTAGCTCTTGTTGTGTTATAATGGGTGTATTCCCTGTTGAAAAAAACTGCTAAAACCAGCCTAAGCTGGTCAGGCTGGTTTTAGCTGGTCTCCCAGCCTGGTCATAGTTGGTTTATCAAGCTGGTTTTAGAGGGGTTTTGTCCACTTTTTTAGCTGGTTTTAGCTGGTCTAAGCTGTTTTTTTCAGCAGGGTTGTGTGCATTTGTGGTAATATTTTATTTTAAAAAGCTCTTAAACAAGAATAAATTCGTTAGTGTTGAGCTCGACACTGTACGCGCTGATTGGAGGTGGTGATTTCAGATAGGCAGCCGCAAATATTTCATTTTCACACAAACAGTTCAAAAAAATCTGAATTTAGCTCTTGGTGTGTTCTAATTGGTGAATTGTGTGATATCGCTGTAATATTTTATTTTTAATAGCTATAAAACAAGAATAAACTCATTTTTTCTGAGCTCGTCATTCCACACGCTCATGCTCAGAGCGGTGATTCATCTCTCATGTTTCTCAGGTATCACTGACCACACATCATATATGTTGGTTTAGCTTGTCAGTGTGAATTAAATACTTCAGTGTGAAGTATTTATTTGTATTTTAACCGATTTAAAAGTGAAACTTAAAGTACGGGAATTGCACCTGTAGGGGCACTATTTCTCTCAGACAATGGAAGTCTAAGCACATATACTCAAACAGAGGGACAGAGTGAGATGAGATGTCTGACAGTTTTGAAATTTTCTGTTATCCATACAGTGTTGTAAAGTCATGAAACTATGCATATTTCCTCAGAATGACTTTTTCATCTTTATGAAAAAATTCTTTGACGTGTTTGGAAGCTGCAATTTAAAAAATACAATACAATTAATGATTCCCTTTTTATGTTTCAATTAAAAATAGCCAACTTCCAGTTGGTCGTAGCTGATGACTGTAAATTAGAAAGTTGTCCGTCTTGAGTTTGGTGTCTGTAGCTAAAACTAACTTTTGACAAAAGGTGGCGCTATAGAGTGCCTCCTTCACGCCCTTTTAAAAGCTTTTGCCATTGTCTAGCTGTCACTAATACTGATATGTGTTCTGAATTTCGTGAAATTCTAAGTATGTTATATACCTCAAAATCACCTGAAAAGTATTCCAGTTTGACATGTTGCCACGGTAACAATATTTTTAGATATCAATATCCCCATTGCAGATTTATATCGGCTGTGTTTTAACATTATTCTGATGAAGTTTGAACCAAATCGAGTAAAAATAAGATGCTGAATTCAAAGCATTTTGAAAATGACACACTTCCTGCGGCCAGTTGGTGGCACTATAACTTTGACTCCTAATAGTCACATATATGTGATCGACATCATACAACGAATAATCTGATGAAGTTTGATTAAAATCAGGAAATGTATGTGGATGGTATTAGACACTTCCTGTTTCTCATTTCTCGCCATAAATTCAACGCCTCGCCACGAGCAAACCGTTCGAGATATCAAAAATCCCCTGGCAATTTTTCATCCCCAATATCTTGAGATCATCTTGACCGAGTTTGGTGGCAATTGGGTAAAAAACCTATGACAAATATATCAAATTCCAGAGCATGCGCTTTTTACATAACTCTAAATAGCTGACTTCCTGTTGGGCGGAGCCTATGACATGCAATGCGAAAGTTGTTCAGCACGATGAGATCTGTATGCGTACTGAGTTTCATATTAATACATGCAATTATGTGTGAGCTATACATCAACATTTCTGACTGTGTTCCAGGGGGCGCTGTAGAATTTTCAAGAGTTTTTGAGCATGTTAAGGACCACAAAAGCCCCCAAAAATTTGATGACAAATATGAATACTTAACCCTAAATAGCCAACTTCCTGTTGGGCGGAGCCTATGACTTGCAATATGAAAGTTGTTTGGATTGATGAGATCTATATGTGTACCGAGTTTCATATGTCTACGACCAAGTATGTATGATATATGGCCCTCCATATTCCAGGGGGCGCTGTGCCACACCCGTGTATCAGTCTCTGCCCGGCCCTAATGGCCAGAGGTTCCAATGTGTGTGCCAATTTTCAAGATTTTTAAGCATGTTAAGGGCCCTAAAAGCCCCCGAACCTAATAATAATAATAATAACAAATAATCCTATGGAAAACAATAGGGCTCTCGCCCTCCAGGCTTGAGCCCTAATAATAATAATAATAATAATAATAATAATAATAATAATAAATATAGCTGCAAGCAGCAATAACGGGGCCAAGCACTACAGAAGAAAGCTTCAGATGAATGGCAGGAATGAGTAATTAAGACAGTTTTAAGATGATTTTAGGCAAAATGGCTTGAAAACAATAAACACAACAACTAGTAATAGGATTTATTGGCTTATCACATGTAAACAATAGGTGGGGCTGTTGCCAAATTAGTTTGGAATGGTCAGTGTGAGGTGACGATGACACATACAAAGTTTGGTGCAAATATGTCAAAGCTTTGCAGAGATACATCCTCAAATGTATTTTGGCACCCTTCCAGCAGCTTCCTTGATGTGCTAAATGAGAACCGTTTCGTATATCGACATGAAATCCATAACATTTTTCCAGCATGGTCTGAAGAATGTCCATGTCAAATTTGGTTAAAATCGGACAAATGGTGTAGCAGCCCTTCAACTTTGAATAAACAGGCTTGGGAGTGTTTCCATACGGGTGTACTTTAATTCAGACGAGTGTGCATAGCACCAACACCGTGAAAACTCGCTCCGCATATCAAAGGGTGCTAGAGAGTGGTGATCCAGGGAAGGATGCAGCCATTAACTTAACACGAACGAGATAGCTAGCAACTTCATGAATTATTCTCAAGTCATTACTTCTCGTGCCTTCCTGTGTTTCTTTTAATTTGAACGAGTGAGAGCGCGGAGAAATTAGTCCCCCATGCAGATAGTATGATGTCAAAATAAAAGTCCCATGAAATAAAAGTATGAAACAGGATACTCATAATTAAACATTGCTAGTGGTCATTTACACTCCCACCACTCATGTTATGAAGAGTGAAGACAAGGATTAACCTGGCTGAACGGCTCATACGTGAGTCCTATGTCTGTATCAGTGTTTCTAGATATGTGCAGGTGAGTACAACTTAATAACTAAGAGAGAGTAGCCTATGTCAAAGGGGGTATGAAGGTGTAGACAACTAAGACTGATCATTCACTCTCGAGGAGGAGAACTAGTTTCTGAATGGGCCTTTCTATAATCAAAGGTTTGGTAGGGCGATCTTGTTTCACTGACGTCCTTTCTCCTACTAACACCTTGACGCGACGCACTAGTCCATCTCTCTCTTTTGTGGTTTCAACCACTCATCCCAGGTGCCACTGATTTCTGGGGGTGTCTTCCTTTATAATGACCAAGTCATCTACCTTAAGGTTGCGTCGAGTCATATGCCACCTTTGGCGTGTGGAGATGTTCATGAGATATTCTCTTTTCCACTGGCTCCAGAACTGTTCGACGAGGTACTGAACTCTTCGCCACCTTTTAGTTGCATAGACATCCTCCTTCTCAAATTTGCCAGGTGGTGGAAGAGCAATCTTGGACTTCATCAGTATGAGATGGTTTGGAGTTAATGGCTCGAGTGAGGTAGGATCATTTACCCCGTTTACGGTTAACGGACAGCTGTTCACAATGGCCATTGCCTCATAGAACAGAGTTTGAAAGGAAGAGTCATCGAGTCTGCCCGAGTATTGACAGAGTGTGGCATTTAAAACATTACGGACAGTCCGAATCTGACGCTCCCAGACGCCACCAGCGTGACTTGCTGAGGGAGCATTGAAGATGAACTCGCATTGCCTCTCTGCGAGGAAGCTCTCGATTGTTTTGGTGTCAAATTGCTTCAGTGCTTCTCTGAACTCATTTTTAGCTCCCACAAAATTGGTTCCTTGATCGCAATGGAGTTGACGAACGGCTCCTCTGAGACTGATGAAGCATCTTAAGGCATTGATAAATGCATCTGTGGATAGGTCGTCAAGCATCTCAATGTGAACAGATCGAGAGGCAAGGCAAGTGAAGATTAAGCCATAGCGCTTTTGCTCTTTGCGGGCTTTCTTAGTAATGAATGGACCAAAGCAATCGGTGCCACAGTATGTGAAGGGAGCAGAGACTTCTACACGCTCCTTAGGAAGCTCTGCCATGCGTTGTTCTTCTGAAGGCCGTCTGAGTCTTCTGCACTTCACACATCTGTGTATCAGCTTAGCAACTGACTTACTTCCTCCGATGACCCAAAACCCATTGGCTCGGAGTTCTGTTAGAGTTTGATTGCGTCCTTGGTGACAGATCCTCTCGTGGCAGTGGGTCAATATCAGCTTGGTAATATGTCCTCCTTTGGGTAGAATCAAAGGGTGTTTGACTTCTAGGCTTAAGGAAGACTGATCTAGTCTCCCACCGACACGAAGTAGTCCTCCTTCTAAGATGGGATCCAAGCGAAACAGAGGACTGGAGTTTTGAAGACTTTTTCCCTTTTGAAGTATTTTCATCTCTTGGAAGAATGCTTCTTCTTGTGCAAGCCTCATTATGGATTCGGCAGCTCTCTCTTGTTCTTCCACGCTCACAGTTTTGCCAGGATGGGTTTGCTTTGAATTCAACCTCTTGATTCTTGCAATGACTTTCAGGAGTTTTGACCAGGAGGAAAATCGATTTAGACGGGTAAGAATATCTGACTTGGAAGGTTCAACTTTAGTTGTAAACACCTGCATTGACCTGACCTCAGGATCACCAACAAGCAACTCAAGAGTTAGGTGAGACTCTGGATGTATTTCTCGTTCCCACAGGAATTTGGGTCCCGGTAGCCAGTTTGATGAAGAAATGTCTACTGCATTGAGACCTCTCGACGCATGGTCAGCAGGGTTTTCTGTTGTGTCTATGTAGTGCCACTGGCTGGGGCTGGTGTGTTCTCTGATCATTTGCACACGATTGGCAACAAAAACATGAAACCTTCTTGCTTCATTGTTGATATAAGCCAGGACAACTTGGGAATCTGTCCAGAAAAATTCTGCATGGATCGGCATTTCTAGCTTGTTTCTCAACATGACACTTGATCTTGCAGCGACCACTGCTGCTGAAAGTTCCAATCTTGGAATGCTTGTGAGTTTTGTAGGCGCAACTCTAGCCTTTGCCATCACAAGGCTGCAGTGAACTTGACCATCTTCATTCTTGCTTCTCAGATAGGAACACGAGCCATATCCTATATTGCTGGCATCCGAGAAGTGGTGTAGTTCCCTCATGACAGTTTTGCGGAAGCCTTGTGGTTGATAGCATCTCGGTATTGAGACTTCCTTCAGCCCTTTTAGGTCGCTTTTCCATCTCTCCCACCGTGGACTTACGTCTTCGGGAAGTGGGTCATCCCATTCAATGCCTCGACGGCACAGCTCCTGGAGGATACACTTTCCGGTTAAGATAAACGGAGCCACAAATCCGACTGGATCGTACAAAGAAGCAATGACGGATAGGATGCCGCGACGTGTGGAGGGCCTGGTCTGTGGGTTTACATTGAAACAGAAGGTGTCATGCTCAAGGGACCACTGGATAACGAGAGCACGTTCTGCTGGAGCTGCATTTAGGTCCAGATTGAGAGGTTCAGATGTGACTGCTCTCTCAGTTGGGTCCACAGAGTCAGAACTGACCTTTCGTTTGAATTGAACTTGTGTAGACGCAAGCCACCTCTCTTGCACAACTCTCGTGCTTCAGCAATCAACTCCTTTGCTTCTTCTATTGAGGGGATGCTGATAAGCCCATCATCGACGTAAAAATTATTTTCAACGAAGGCTGACGCTGATGGATACTCTTCCTTGTGTTGACGTGCCAAGTACTTCAGACCGAAGTTGGCACATCCGGGTGATGAAGCGGCGCCAAATAGGTGGACAGCCATTTGATATTCTTGAGGCTCTGCTTCGAGGTCTCCATCCTCCCACCAGAGAAACCGTAAGTAGTTACGTAGTTCAGGAGGAACGTAAAACTGATGGAACATTTTCTCAATGTCGCATATGATGGCTACAGCCTCTTTCCTGAAACGACAGAGCACTCCAAGGAGAGAGTTGATCAGGTCAGGACCTGTTAGCAATGTATCATTTAGTGAGACACCGCGGAACTTTGCTGAACAGTCAAAGACAACCCTTAGCTTCTCTGGCTTCTTGGGGTGGAACACCCCATGGTGTGGTATGTACCACGTAGTCTGCTGTCCTGTCGCAGGAGAGGCTGGCTCTGCGTTGCCTTCCTTTATCATATCTTTCATGAAGGCCTTGTACTGTTCTTTATATCGCTCATTATGTTTCAACCTTTTCTTAAGGTGCTGCAATCGAATTGTTGCCAGCTTCTTGTTGTCTGGTAGCAGAGGAGGCTCTATGCTCTTGAAAGGGAGGGGGATTTCATAGTGTCCATCTTTCCTTTGAGTTATGTTGTCACTCAGAAGCTGAATGAAGCGAACGTCATCTTGTGACACATACTTGTCTTTGTCTGCATACTTCCTTTCATTGAAGTCTGATTCCAAGACCTTTAGCACGTCATTGGGTGATGGCACTGGTATTTCTTTCACGGTCACTCGATGGACGAACCTCTGGTTTCCCTGGCGATCATGATGTGGATTGGATGAGCCTACAATGCTCCAGCCGAGTTCCGTTCTCTGGGCGAATGGATCATTTTCGCCTCCTGTGATGACTTCCTGGGGGGCTAATGCCAATGGGCAATCACTTCCAATTAACAGTCCCACCTCACAGTCCTTCAGCAGTGGGAGTTTGTTTGCTAGATGCTTTAGATAAGGCCAGAGCAGCGCCGTTTTGGAAGTCGGGATGTAGGACTTGTCGACCGGGATGAAGCCACGTGTGTAGGCTTGTCGTAGCTGAATCTGTTTTTCAGACTGTAGTCCTTGAACTTGTAGACCGTATACACTTTTGCTTGCTATGGGTGTGTCAACAGCTGTCATGGTGCTCAGTTTGAGCTGCACTGGTTTAGTCTCCACATTCAGCTCTTCGAGTAGGTCTTCTAAAACGAATGTCGAATCACTCTGCGTGTCCAGAAGAGCATAAGTTATAATTTCTTTCTGTGGTTCGTTTGCAGATGACATGAAAACAGGGACGATGCTTGATGTGGCAAAGACACGCTGCGTCACTGCATGGGACGTCACTTTGATCTCCTCCTGACTAGTACCTTTGTCTGTGAAAGTGGACTGTTTCTCCTTTGTTTCAACAGATTGGTTCTCTCTTTCTTCATGTAGACAGGTGGGGTGACGTCTGCTGCATATGCCACAAGAGTGTCGCGTTCTGCAATCCTTATTGTTATGTCCCTTTCTCAAACATCCGTAGCACAATTTGTTTTCCCGTATGAAAGCCTTCTTATCTTCCAGAGATTTTGCTGCAAAGATAGGGCACTTTATGACCCCGTGCATCTCATCTTTGCAGATAGGACAAGGTGGCTTTGACTTGGTGATGAACACTTTCTCAACCTTTTCCGTGGGATTGTTCCTTTTAATGTTTGTGTGAAGTGCTCTAGCTCTCTTGGGCTGCCTGTCATCTGTGGCCTTGATTAGAAGTGGAGAGGCGACAGGGTTACAGGCTATCCGAGCCTCCTTCTGAATGAACCTTGTGAAACCGGAAAAGCTTGGGTAATCCCCGGATTCGTCCAACCTTTCCGTGACGACTCTGCTCCATCTTCGTGTGATCCAGTCTGGTAACTTCTTCAGCAACTTGTGGTTCTCTTCACAGTCATCCAAGATGGCCAATCCTTTTACATGAGGCATTGCTTCAACGCATCCTTGCAGGAAGTCAGCAAATTCTCGAAGTGCAACAGGATCATTGGTACTAACCTTGGGCCACTTCATGAGCTTGTCTCTATAGGCCTTTTGCACAATGAAGTGGTTTCCGTACCTTTCTTCCAGGACCTTTAAGGCCCCCTGATATGCTGCTTCTGAGTTTCTGTAGAAGAATCCCTCTACAGCTTTACGCGCTTCTCCACTCAGATAGTTCTTTAAATAGAACATTTTTTCATGAGCTGGGAGAGGCTGGTGGTCTATGAGGGCCATGAAGGACATCTTCCAGTCTACATACTTTAGGGCTTCACCAGAGAACTTTGGTGGCTCAGGAGCAGGCAGGCGATTCAAACTAAGTGAGTTAATGAGTGCTTGGGTAAGGACATCTTTCTCAGGAGATGCTAGTGCATTTGCGTGTGCTTGTGGAGGCTGGTATGCATTGGCCATTGGATTTAGCTGGCTTTTGAATTCAACTGTGAGATCAGTCTCTTTTGGCCAATCTGTGGAGTCATGTTCAAAGCTCTCGTATACATTTACTCTCGCCTCTGCTATTCTAACTCCTGACTCTGCTTGAATTTGCTGTAGTCTTTTTCTCTCCTGACGCATGTTTGCCTCTATCCTTTTAAGAGCTAATTGCTTTTCATCTTCTAACCTTTTAAGAACTAGCTGCTTCTCTTCTTCTAATTTGCTAAGAACGTCTTCTTGAGCTTGTATTTGATATACTGCTTTAAACTTTTCTTGCTGAGCTGCGAGTTCTGCTCCCGCATCTACATGTTTGCTTGAGCACTGTGAGTGGATTGAATTTTCTGTGTGGGAGAGTACGGTATCTGTCTTTGTGTGTCCGAAAATGGATCCATAATCATCCTTCTTAAGAGCCATCCTCACTCGTAGTTTCTCAAGTTCTGGATTGAAGACTTCATCTACAGTTTCTAGCCGCATCTCTATTATTTCACTGATCTCTGCAGTGAGTGCTATACAAGCATCCATTTTCGGTACAATGTCTGGGGTGGCATTGTGATTGCGTTGAATGGGCTCATAACATTCACTTACTGCATTGTGTCGAATTTTAATTTCTTCTCTGATTTTATTTAGTTCATCTTGAGAACAGAATGATTTTAGTGTGGTCCTAACCTTTCCTGCCACCTCTTTCCAGGAGCCATAAGCTCTCATGAATTCTTTCTTGTGTTTAATGGCTTCCTGTTTGTGCATCTCTAATCCCTTTTCTGTAAATGTTCTTTCACGTGAACTAGACCTGACTGGCTGTGGATTATCTGTTTTCATGGGTGAGTCATGTGTGTTAGCTACTTCTCCATTAAGTGACATTTTTGAAGTTGTGTTGCTGTATGGTTATATGGAACTACAGAACTATAGTTTAATTGCTGACATATAGCTTAATAACTCAACAAATACTTAATATCAAACATGCAATGGGCAATTATCATCAACAAAATTAAATGTAGGCTAACACACAAACAGCTTTGCAACGAATGTTATCACACAGATTTACCAATGATTGAATTTACCTTTAACAGGTTCAATTAGTTCAGTTTTTTTTTTTTTTTTACCTTTCAAATGTATGATTAAATCAGAGCATCAAACATGTGCAGTATATTGTTTATAAAGGTGACTTCAGTCCATTACATAAATATCACCTTTAGCAATCAAAAGGTCCCTGTTGATTTTATGCAGCAATCAGCATAAACGAAATAGACCGATCTTGCCTGGGTGCCGGTTGAAGTGAGGGCGTTTGAACAGCAGGTGGCAGTCTTGAACACAGAATGGCGGATGGCAGTCCTTCTAACGTCGAGTTGAGTTTCACTCCACAACGAGCGCCGAGTTTTCACTGTAGCAGCCCTTCAACTTTGAATAAACAGGCTTGGAAGTGTTTCCATACGGGTGTACTTTAATTCAGACGAGTGTGCATAGCACCAACACCGTGAAAACTCGCTCCGCATATCAAAGGGTGCTAGAGAGTGGTGATCCAGGGAAGGATGCAGCCATTAACTTAACACGAACGAGATAACTAGCAACTTCATGAATTATTCTCAAGTCATTACTTCTCGTGCCTTCCTGTGTTTCTTTTAATTTGAACGAGTGAGAGCGCGGAGAAATTAGTCCCCCATGCAGATAGTATGATGTCAAAATAAAAGTCCCATGAAATAAAATTATGAAACAGGATACTCATAATAAAACATTGCTAGTGGTCATTTACAAACGGTCTAGGAGGAGTTCGAAAAAGTAGGTTTTCAACTGTAACGATAAAAACTTCCTATTCATCGGGAAGAAGGAGGCGGGAACCGGCGCACAATCAAAAATCACTTTAATATTCAAAAATAAACAAAACAGCGCGTCAGTCGCCGTGAGGCACAAATAAAAGCCAAAACATAAAATAATGTCCCAGGCCTGGTCCTCTCTCGTCCTTCACGGTCGTCGCTCCAGTTTTATATCCTTCCATCTCCTACGTGGGACTCGATACTGGCGGTGGGGCGCAGGTGTATCCAATCACTCATCTCCAATCACTACACCTGGCCTCACTCCTCGTTCCCACGCCTCTCGGCCCCGCCCCACTCGCCACATAAACATTAATCAAAATGGCGGACAGGAAGTTCAGCCAAATAAGAAAAGCTTTGTATCTTTGTCATCGGCTTGACCAAAGGAATCTATTAAGACCAGCATCATGTCAATAACCAGATTTATTCAAAAGTTATTAGCCTTTATGCAAATTGAGTTGTAACTTTATACCACTAGGTGGCTCTGTTTCAAAATATTTTGAGTACCTTCAGGGGATGGTGTTGTTGGCACACTCTGAGTTTCGTAATATTACACCTATGCATTTGTTTAGTATAGCATTTTATTTCACAAAACTCTATTGAAGTCTATGAGAATTTCATGTTTTGTTCTATTATAGCGCCACCAAGAGGCTCAGTCCCACCTTTTTTTTATGTGTGCTCAGAGTGAGCCCATACATATGTGTGTCAAAACATTTTGGTGAAAATATCTCAATTCACTTCAGAGTTATAGACATTTATATGAAAAAGCACATAAAAAATGACTGACTCTTGACTTTGATTGAATATTACTACCCCTTACTATCAATATTTTGGCATTTGGGCATTGAAATTAACTATCGACCTATGTTTCCGAACTTCTGACGGTGGTTTCGTCTCGATCAGACAAGCGGTTTCGAAGATATAGCCAAATGTTTTTTAAGTGCTAAATCACAACGCTACACAAACCATAAAGTGAAACCTAGCATGTTTGGTATCGTAGGACTCGGTAAGGTTTCAGGAGTCTAACTTAATGAGTCTCGAGAAAATAAGTCGACCACACCCAGAGTTATAAGCGTTTAAAAAAATAATATAACCACTAGGTGGCGCTGTTTCGAAACTTCTCAAGCTCCTTCAGGACATTGTGCTGATGACCCATAACAAGTTTCGTAACAATCCATTGATGCATTGTTAAAATACAGCATTTTAGCACAAAATTCAAAATGGCCGGCAGTGAAAATGGCCGAGATGGTAAAATTGGATATCAGTCGACTCAGCATGTTGCCCTGAATCTAACAAGACCAATGTTAAATTTTTTTTGGGACAAACTGTTCAGAAGTTATATGCAAAAATAGCAGTTTTTCACATCTCCGGACCAGTAGGTGGCGCTTCGTCCAAACACAGCATGTAGCCTCAGGCCATGCTTGTTATGACATGTACCAAGTTTGGTCTGAATAGGATAAGTCGTTGCCGAGATACAGCCTTACGACTGTTTTTGTAAGCACTACGTAAAATTTGTTAGAGCGTTTATCGGAAACTGTTTCATGAATCAATTTGATTTGCATAACTTTTGGTCAGCACTGCCTGAGGATGATATGGTTCAATTTTCCTGTGAATCGAACAAACTGCCTAGGACGAGTTCGAAAAAGTAGGTTTTTAAAAAAATTCTAAATGGCGGCCATATTTCTATGAAGGAAAATGACTTCGTAGGGTGCAATCGAATCGGCATGAGCTCAGAAATTCGAGGAAAAAAGAATTTCGTTGATTGGCCTTAGGGTTAAAAAGTTATTAACAAAATTAAAGTGAAATTTTGGACAGTTGGTGGCGCTAGAGGGATTGACTTAGACACACCAAAATTGGTGTACTTAATGTTGGCACTGTCCTCTATCAGAATGTCAAACCATTACAACTTTCCCGCATTCGGTTCTATGGGCTGCCATAGACTCCCAGTCGGAAGAATAATAATAAGAAGAAGAACGCCAACAAAAACAATATTATTTAGGTGCTTGGCCCCTAATAATAATAATAAATGGAGCAATTCCAAGAGGGTCCTCGCACCATCGGTGCTCGGGCCCTAATAATAATAAACAGAGCAATTCCAAGAGGCCTAATTAAAGCTGCAAGCAGCGATGAACGGGCCCTCGCACCAGGGCTCCCCGCCAGCGAGTGGCATTAGTAAAAATGTGAACGGGTTCGAAAAAGTAGGTTTTTAAAAAAATTCTAAATGGCGGCCATATTTCTATGAAGGAAAATGACTTCGTAGGGTGCAATCGAATCGGCATGAGCTCAGAAATTCGAGGAAAAAAGAATTTCGTTGATTGGCCTTAGGGTTAAAAAGTTATTAACAAAATTAAAGTGAAATTTTGGACAGTTGGTGGCGCTAGAGGGATTGACTTAGACACACCAAAATTGGTGTACTTAATGTTGGCACTGTCCTCTATCAGAATGTCAAACCATTACAACTTTCCCGCATTCGGTTCTATGGGCTGCCATAGACTCCCAGTCGGAAGAATAATAAGAAGAAGAAGAACGCCAACAAAAACAATATTATTTAGGTGCTTGGCCCCTAATAATAATAATAAATGGAGCAATTCCAAGAGGGTCCTCGCACCATCGGTGCTCGGGCCCTAATAATAATAAACAGAGCAATTCCAAGAGGCCTAATTAAAGCTGCAAGCAGCGATGAACGGGCCCTCGCACCAGGGCTCCCCGCCAGCGAGTGGCATTAGTAAAAATGTGAACGGTGAGAAATATGCATTTAAAGTCATAAATATAAGTGGAATATATAAAATATATTCCATATACAGTATGTTCCAATCTTCCAGTTGCCAGCAGGTGGCGCTATCATTATTATGGAATATTGGCCTTCAGATGTATTCAGGGCAGGACTCTTATCAAACATGTGACGTTTTGGGAAGATCAAACATTTTATGCCTGAGTTAAAACAACTTCGCTTACTGTGGCGAGACATAAAATTTTGTCATGGCGCCAATGGACACGCTCTTTAACAAAATCTCAAGATTGCCACAATTTAACATTGCACAGGCCTTTAGATTACACTGATCACAAAAAATACATTGATGTCAAAAAATCTCTATGAGTAGTTTGTCTCAGCGTAAAATATGTCACTTCCTTCTGCCAGCAGGTGGCGCTATGACTATAACTGAATATGGGCATGTAGATCTGTTCAGGTCAAGAGTCTTATCCAACATGTGAAGTTTGGGGCAGATTTGACATTGTATGTCTGAGTTACAGCAACTTCGAAATTTGTCAGGCCGCCATGGACACGCCCTTTAACAAAACCTCAAGATCTTCGCAATTTAACTTCGCAAAGGCCTTTAGATTACACTGACCAAGTTTGGTGTTGATCTGAATAAATCTCTAGGAGGAGTTTGTTAAAGTACAACCCCTGAAAATAGCAAAAACAAAACCAATTTTGAAGAGAAAATTCTAAATAACTGACTTCCTGTTGGGATTCGGATTTTGTACCAATATACTTTTTCGTAGATATTGGTGTGTTACATGTGTGTACCGATTTTTGTACATGTACGTGAAACAGCTCGAGGTGCACTCCGTTGAAAATGTATACGCAATCCGTTGAAAGTGTATAGATGGCGCTATTGAGCCATTTTGCCACACCTAATGGAATATTCGCCTTCAGATGTGTTCAGGCCAGGAATCTTATCAAACATGTGAAGTTTCGGGAAGATCGGACATTTTATGCCTGAGTTTAACATATTTTATTCCCATGGCGAGACATCGAACTTCGTCACGGCGCCATGGACACGCCTTTTAACAAAAACTCAAGATCTTCACAACTGAACATCGCACAGGCCTTTAGATTAGACTGACCACAAAAAAGACATTGATGTCAAAAAATTTCTAGTACTAGTTTGTCGCAGTGTAAAATATGTCACTTCCTGTTGCCAATAGGTGGCGCTATGACTATAACTGAATATGGACATGCCAATCTGTTCAGTCTTATCAAACATGTGAAGTTTGGGGCAGATTAGACATTGTATGTCTGAGTTATACCAACTTCATTTTTCATGGTGAATCATCGAAATTCGCCAGGCCGCCACGGACAAGCCCTTCGACAAAAACTCAAGATCTTCGCAATTTAACATCGCAAAGGCCTTTAGATTAGGCATACCAAATTTGGTGTTGATTTGAAGAAATCTCTAGGAGAAGTTCTTTAAAATACAACACATGGAAATGACCAAAATTACACAAAATTTGCTCATACTGTTGTTGTTCATACAACTACTTCTCTTGCTGTGGCGAGACATCAAATTTTGTCATGGCACCATGGACACGTCCTTAACAAAAACTCAAGATCTCCACAATTTAACATTACACAGGCCTTTAGATTAGACTGACCAAAAAAAATACATTAAATGTCAAAAAATTTCTAGCAGTAGTTTGTCGCAGTGTAAAATATGTCACTTCCTGTTTCCAGCAGGTGGCGCTATGACTATAACTAATTATGGGCATGTAGATCTGTTAAGGGCAGATGTCTTATCTATCGTGAAGTTTGGGGTAGATCGGACATTGTATGCCTGAGTTATAACATCTATTATTCCCATGGCGAGATGTCGAACTTCATCACGGCGCCATGGACATGCCTTTTAACGAAAACTCAAGATCTTCACAACTGAAATTTACACAGGTGTAACGGATATGCAGATCATCGATTCATGTGTTTAATTCAGATAAAAAAATGAAACCCATTTTGCACTAATTGCCTGGCCTGGCGCCAGCCTGGCTGGACTTAAATTAATTTACGATACCCGTGCAAGCCTCAAAGGAGAAATGAAAACCCCCAACCAAATTCCTGAAGACGAAGGAAACCTTTCTTAGAAGTTCCTTACTTTCATAATTTTATTAATAATATGTATTTTAAATATGTTTATAGATTGCATAAAATGGTTAATCCTTGTTATGTGAAGAGTATAAGTTGCTAGCTTATACTTTAGGAAATGTCTCTCCTCACTTTAACTTTCTCAAAGAGAGCCATGTTTCTGCAACCCCCACCCCTGCAGGTCGTAAAACTTTATGACCACCCTGGACAACAGGACAGGAGAGAAGCCAAATCACTGGTTTCCTTTCCTTATGCATTCTAAACTTACCTTTTTGTTTTTATGTTTTCTAAATGTATTACGTATTTCTTTTTGGTACATTAGATGTTTCCCATATAAATTGGGACTATGTGCAATTTATTAGCGTGTGTTATGTTGTGTTATCTTTAAATGTGTGTAATTCTGCATTTAAAGATACCTTCGTGTTTCTATCTGTTATATATATGTACTGTTTGGTGTTCTTCGAATCGTCATGTTGTGACCGACCCATTTATCTAGAGCAAAGTAATGAAAAATGTATTTTAATCTGGAATTACAAACTTGCTAGGACTCCCCGATGAACTCGGAGAAGCCCTAAATCATCAGGGGGTTGTCTCCACAGAGACAAAGGAACTTTTCCCTCCGCTGCAGATCATTGGATGTTCCCTCGAAAAGGGGCGTGAACCATTTCAAGCTATAAGAATCGACCGAACAAGATCCGCCCTCTTTTCCTCTCTTCTTCTCGTTCTTGGTCCTCGGACACGCTGCTCTCCTGTGCGACCAACGTTGCTTCCTTAGGCCGCGCTCATAGCGCAAGCCCCCCCTCAGCACAGGGGCTGAGAGAAAAAGCCATTTTAATGGCTCCTTTGAAAGCTTTCGTTTTTGTTGTTTCTTTTCTTTTCTTTACTAAGTTTATTCAACTATTCGCCTCTCCACACAAGGAAGACTAATTCTGGAACATTGTTTGTTGAACCTTTCAAATACCACGCGAGGACAGAACAAAGGACCACGTGCTACACGCTCACGCCAAGATCAAGCGCAGCGTGCACGCGCGTCACATGGCCTCCAGGACCACGCACGCTGTTTTCAAAAGGAACAGCGCGCAAAGCTCACACGCTCGACGCCGATCTCACGCCACACACACTGGGCCATGCAAGTATCAGTTTTCTATGGAGATTTAAATGCTGCTTTAAATTGTTGCTATGATCTGATCGTTGTTGGCTTCCAAAAGTTACTGACTATGATTTCCATACCTGAGCTCCTTATGTGATCTCATTCTATTCTCTCTCTCTCTCTCTCTCTCTCTCTCTCTCTCTCTCTTTTTATTTGGATTCCGTTATGTCTTGTATAAAGCTTACTGTTTTTATTGTCGTACGCATATTTACTCTGTGTGATTTGTAGTTTGATGTATTACTAGTTGTTTTATTAAAAACCCATATACTGACGATTGGCTTGGAATCCACCCCACTTACATTACGAGTCACAGAGATGTCTGATCTTTAGCTACAAGCTTTAAATTTAGAAACTAAATTAATCATAAGGATAGGATAATGTTTTCATGGCCAGAGAATATTTTTCCTTGAATTATAATAAGTGATAACTTTATTGGAAATTGATAGGTCAGTCTGGTTTGCTGGACAAACCACTGTTTGATTTGCAGTAATTTACAGTAAGGCATATCACAACAATTGATATGGAGAATGGAATATTGACATATTAATGAGTAAATTACAGTGCCCTGTGATTATTTATTGGTATAGGCAATTGAGCTATTTTTCATAATTAATCAAATTTAATGTAACTGTCATCTGAGATATAAATTAATCGTATTCCTGATTAATTATTCAAATTCCCTATATACCATTTGAGTTAATTATTCTGTAAAACTCATTGTTGTTACACAGGCATATTCATTACAGTACAACCCCTGGAAATGGCAAAAACAATACACATTTTGCAGAGAAAATTCAAAATAACCGACTTCCTAGCACCATCGGTGCTCGGAGCCTACTACTACTACTACTAATAATAATAATAATAAACGGAGCAATTCCAAGAGGGTCCTCGCACCATCGGTGCTCGGGCCCTAATAATAATAATAAACAAAGCAGATACAATAGGGTCCTTGCACCTCGGTGCTCGGACCCTAAAAATAAATAAATTTTATGTCGCTGTTCATTGGAGACTAAAAACTATGGGCTGACTGGATTCTGTTCAAAGACCCTTACGTCACACTAGCTAATTTAAATAACGGATGTCTTTAAAAACTATACACATAAAGTGTTAAGCACATCGGTCTAGAAGTCTTCACGGGTCCAAAAATTTGTGCCCGAACCCGACAGAGACCCGTAATGTACTACACTGAACCGACCCGGACCCGTCTATTATTTCAAAAGCTGGACCCGGACCCGTGTAGATCCGAGAAATGCCTACCCGGACCCGACCCGGAACCCGTATATTATTTGAAATCTGGACCCGAACCCGCCGGGAAGACACAGACCCGACTGGACCCGACTGGACCCGACGTTCACATATTCCACCTTAAATTGCTATTACAAGTCAATAAACCTGTTGCGAAGAATACAGCTTTTTGTCTTACCTAATTTAAAGAGCCGTAGTCTCTCTTCCTTGTACGTGACTGCCTGTGATGAATTACAATCCTCCGACAAGAAAGTTATTCATGTTATTCCTCTCGTTATTCCAAGTCCAAGCTGAATCCACTCATTTCAGCTTCAAAAGTCCACTTGATGTCACAGTGATGGATGACAAATGCTACTGTGCACATGTACATTCTGACTCGAGTTAATTCGCATAATAGCTTACACTGTTTGCCTATAATAAAGATCGCTCGTGCAATGCCATGGCCGCTGACGTTATTTATTTGCTATCATCTGATCTCTGTGCTCTCTGTTCTGCATCGAGTCTGAATCTGAACCACTAAAACTTTAAGATTAAACGGTTCATTTATAATATTATAAAAATGGGAGAAAATGTAAAACGCGGTTTGGCGGTCGAAGTGTCCCTCACTGCTTGCCATAGAAACATGAAATGCACTTGAGACTGCACATGCGTGCTAGCTGTATCAACCTAAAATGCTTTAACGCAATTTGAGCGTTATACAAAACATTCATGTGACAGTTCACCTCAGATTGTGTTGCTGATTTGAAATATATTAAACATGAGTGTGTCAAGTCTGCAAGCATTACCGTGCGTGCACTTGTATTAACTGAGTCTGCGAGCAAGAGAGAGAGATCACTTTTTTTGGCTCACTCTTTTCTTTTCCTAATTTTACAAGTTGCAAGTTACAAAAAACACAAGCAGTCTTTGATCACGGCCGGATGTTCTCCGAGTCCGATGACTCCGATCGCACGGGTATTACACACAATGACAGACCCGGGACCCGAGGTAATAGATTCGGACCCGACCCGGACCCGGCTGATGATTTAAAATATAGACCCGAACCCGTACGTTTAGGGTCGACGGGTCTCGGGTGCACTGTGAAGACCTCTACATCGGTCTACACATATTGTGTTAAATAATGTGTGTAGATACACAAGTTGTGTTGATTTTTAAACTACACATGCATATGTGTAAAAGAGGTAAAACATAAAACATAAAGTGTGTTATTTTGTAACATCTTTTCTAAGAGTGTGCTAAATGTCTAAATGTAAAAGTGTGTAGGCCTATATTTTAGTTAAGGCTTTATCCTTACATAAATGTTTATTTTTTTATCATAACAAATAAAAGACATTTACTCCTGTAAAATGTCATTAAAATAATATATACTGACATGAGATGAACAATAAAATGTAAAGGCTGATTTGTTTAATATGAAGTTGGTCACTTCATGGTGTCCAGCATGTTAAGGTCACATAAGACTAATACCACATCTCAGTAACACCCTTTTATTGGAAATGTTTTGCTCATAACTAACTGTTTATGACAATGGCTGGTTCAATAAAAACTTGCCTTATTCACTCCACTTGGTTTCAGTAAAGTTCAAATCAAATGCAATATTTGCCAACACAACATATACAAAAAGTAATGAGATCATCATTAAGAGACAGATTACTAAGTACTTTCTAGTGATAATAGCTAGGCTTGTACATGTACATGGTGTTCTTCAGAAAAAAGCCAAATTTACAAAGATTTCATAAAGACATACAGGTCATTCTCAAACACTGCCCTTTGGAAGGATACATTTATATTTGTGTTTCAGACTATGCATACATGTATATCCCTATTCTCAGTACTGGAGTTATTGCAGGGATATTTGCCTGTGTAAATTTTAGCTGCACCTGACAGAATTTACTGAGTTTTACATATGCAAATGTGTTTTCACGGATAAGTGGTGTATTCACAGATACACAATGGGGTTTTACAGAAGAGTTGTGAACATAGTGAGGACGTGATTATCCATTAGGCTACTTGAGGGAAACGAAGAAGAACCTATAGAAAGCTAGAGGCGAGATAATTAATACAAACGCTAGAGCATACAAGTCATGAAACATTCAAATCGTTTTCTTTCATTATATTTATCAAATCACAATGTTAACTACCGCTTGGAAAATCTTTTCGAGATGTTCGTGTTCTTTTCTGAAATCCACGTGGGCCCCCGCAGGGTTTCCTTGGTTCAGACTGTGAACCCGTGATCTTATAGTCTATGCCATCGTAACAGTCAAACATGAGCCCCTATTGGTCATCCTCACTTCCATTACACTTTTAGGATCACCGCACCACTTTGCGTCACTCTCCAGCGCTTTCGTGATCGGACGCGCATTCGTTCGCATTCATTCCACAGCAGAGGAGCGAGTGGCCTCGATCGGTTTACAGTTTCCAGATGTCCCATATTGTTTTATGGAACCAGTAGATATGGTAAGGACCGCCGTGTTCACTTGTAATATTTTTTTGTGGCATTTTCTCATTGACGAGAGCATTGGAATTCCGGTGGATGCTGAGTGCATCTAGTACTTCTAGTACTAAATCTTTTCCAAACTTAAAACACTTATTTTGTTTCTCTACGTTTGTAATGCAAGCAAGCATTGTAGCCTATGCATTTATGTTTCGTCTATCTATGATTTAGCTTTATTCAAAATATGTACTGACTAGAACACCAATGTAGTAAAACTCTGTAAATTTATGCTGTAAAAATATTTTGTCAGCTAAACTAAGAATTTTGCTTCATGATGTTTTATGTGTTTATTAACATCTAAATTGATCAGTATTATCCAAAAAAAAAAAAAAAAAAAAAAAAAAGTGCACTTGTATTTTTTAATGTAATTTCTATACCCCTTGTTACTTCATATGTAAGTTATACAGCTATGAACACTTCTCATTGCTCATTCTGTGGCATTTGAGTTTAATTTTATACACTTTAACTGTTCATACTCTTCTGAGGAAGCCAGGTTCTCTTTCATAGGTCACTTCAATGCTGCGGTGATGTCACCGTATGGGAACACCTTTCGGTGTGACGAATGTCTTAAGCCCTGTACTATCCCACCAATAATATTGACAAAATTGTGTTTGGCACTGCCCACGCATGCGTACACATAGTATACCTGGGTGCAGTGCGCTATTTCGATCAGATTTAATTTCCTACAGGAAAGCGAATCATCTGTGCCCTAAGTAAATCATCTCGCATTCTCAGAGGTTATTTCTTTGAGCAGTGTTAACTCCTCTTCGCGGACGCGATGAGTTTTCGGAAGTGTAATGAGCCGTGTACCATCATGGGGGTGACACTCATGAAAGGTGCGTAGTGTGCTTGGGCTTACATCACGCACAGGCAGCGCTCAGTGGCCTTTCTTGCCCCCATTGTGATAGCCTGCAGCTTAAAGTACTGTAAAAAGTACTTAAAGTAAAGTAGAAGTATTTTCTAAGGTTGCCCCCGCGTCCAAGCCTATCGTTTCTGCGGCTGCCGAGGCACCGCACGAGGCGATGCCTTGTGGAGACATGTGCAACATGGACTACGAGGACAGCGCTGCACTGGAGTTTTTTTCCACGTCGCTCACTGTCCTTGACTCGAGTGCAGGAACTGAGCAGAACCTTCGTGGAACTCATAGTTTTTGCAAACAAGGATTTACGGCCCACCCCAGAGGCCATACGATGCTATCTCTTTCAGTTGTGGGCCATATGATGATGATGTTTTATCCACCGCGGCCTCGGAGTCTGAGGACATCATGGCTGATGCATGTGGCTCTCTCCCTCCTAGTGGACAGAAGAAGTTTGCTTCCTCCTCCTACAGTGAGCTGTTGAACGTGGTTTCCCACGTGTTGGACAAACCGGGGCTGGACTGGGAGGTTGAGAAGGTTGAGGCCCAAACTTCATCGAAGCTGGACGACCGTTTCCTGACCAGTCGTACACCAGCTCCGTAGGCCTTTGCCGTTTTTCCTGGACTTCCACCATGATGTTTCGAAGTCATGGAAACCTTACTTACTCCGACAGTGGCACTGAATTCTCAGTGTTGGGGTCATTATTTTATGGAATTAGATTATGGAATTTTCCCTTTGTTTTGGCTGTCGATTGGACTGATTGACTGTGTGTTGAAAACTGCCTGTTTTCTGACGCTGATTCTGTATTGCCCTAAGTGAGAGAATCGCACTGGTGTCAAAAGTATTCACATTCATTACTCAAGTAGAAGTATAGATACTAGGGTTTAAAAATAATTTTGTAGTTGAAGTATAAACTCAAGCTTTTTACTCAAGTAAAGGTGTAAAAGTACTGGTTTCAAAACTACTAAAGTATAAAAGTAAAAGTAATGTAAGGAAAAAAAAACACATTAAGAACAAAACCTTAGGCCACGCCAAAGGGGCCTATTGTGCACTACCCCACCTTCTCAAAAAAAAAAAAAAAAAAAAAGGCCATAGGCCATTATGACTATAATGTTATATTAAAATGTTCATGTTGAAAAATTTGGGATGGACTAGGTTACCTGTTTCAGCCGCATATATGCCCATTTAAAATGAATGCACTTTAGTACAATGCAAATACATTAAAGGACTAGAGATATGATGACTAGTTGCCTGTAAGTATTGTAATGGTGCAAAAAGTCAAACTTCAGAGGCATGTCATCAATAACCTTTAATGGAATATAAATGTACATCCAAGCTTAGCTGCAGGAATCTGCGAGGGCAATAGACAAAAACATTGGTGCAGGCTTAGTAACAATTACCCTTGTATGGCTGTCTATTTACAATAAACATTAGTGCTGTCAAAATGAATGATTAATCTAAGTGATTAATCAAAAAATTAAAATTAAAAATTAACTCATAATACTGATACCTTCTTGATTAATACCTTTCTGTATTCACTACATACAGTACATCTGATATGTCCAGTGTTCAGGGGTTAATGAGTTAAAAAATTGGTATAGCCTACTTATCACAAACACTGTCAATCGCGTTGTCAACCGCAAACGCTAGTTTATTCAAACGTCTCGCTACCGAACTACCTACAGTAGCTTAATTTGCGGAGGAAGAAGAGAAAGCACCCATTTGGTAAATGAGCCAGTGAGAAATAATAACTTTTAAGTAGGGTCCGGTTCGATACTTAAAAAAAAAAAAAAAGCCCCCCCAAAAAAACTACGGATAACATTAAAGAACATTACAAATATTTAAAATAAATCTAAAGCTTTCACCTTGGATGCTCTCATTTCCCAAGTTGTGATTCCCTTACTCTAAGGCTAATAAATGTATTTCACAATCTGGGTCATTATTTAATACAAAACAACACATGATGTTTCTACTGTATCTCTGTCAATCTCTCTGATATTTAGTTAAAATGAGTGCTGTCTGTCACTGTCTTTAATCAGTCCTGTGAATTACTGTATGCTCATTCTTTATAAAGTAGCAACTTTGTAAAGTACAGTACTGTGCAAGTCTTAGGCACATTAGTATTTTCACCCATCTTTTGTTGTAGTGTATCAGAAGGAAATATAAGTTTGCCATTAATTTTAATAATAATCTAGTGCGATTTTGAATGCACCAGCAGTCTGACAACGGTAAAATGAATGTTTGGAAATGTAAACTGATATTTTCTACTGACACACTTCAGCAAAATATATAAATAACTGGCTGAACACCATTGTTTTTGGTGAAAATACTAACGTGACTAAGACCTTCGCACAGTAGTGTATGTATAAAGTATGTATGATTAAATTAAGTATATTTAAATAAGTACAATTTAAGAATGTTAGTGTTAAGGGCTAGATTGTCGCTGGAGGAAACAGTGGTGTGATGAGCGGTGAACAGCAAAAACTTTACAGTAGATGGGAAATCGACTGCTCCCGTGACATTCGTAAACTGTATTTATGACAAAGAACCGCACAGATACAGATATTCTAACAATATATCGATAAGCACACACCCTGTTTCTGTTTAAGTACACTCGCGCTGCTCCGCTCGCGGTCCGCGGATTGAAGAGCACACTGAAAGACGGAGATGAGACCGGATGAAATTGAAGGGGACCGACTCAGACGCCCCTGCCTCTTGTGTATATTTCGGAGAACCAGGACAAACATTTCAATCGATCACTCAGGCATGAGGCACCGAAATCTGCGTCCTTATTCGGTTCGGTGCATACCGGTGCATAGAGATCACACGCTCTGTATGCGTGCATTGCATTCATTCAGAATGATTGCCTTAGTATTATTACACAATAAATACTAAATGGCTATTATAACAAAACCATGTTAATGTGTGGTTCCTTTAGTTTAACTTGTTTTCCTTTTTTTATTATTAAATGTAATTAAAATATTATGTAACTGAGTACATAAATGAACGCGAGTAATCTTACCTGATGCTGATATTACAATAGCCGGTATTAACAGTTTACGCGATCTTGCTTTTGATTGCTCGGACCGTCAGAGAGGACCTGGGTGAGAGGGGTTACACTTGCAGTAGTGTGATGTGATATTTGTGTCATGTGCAGGTGACTGTTTGTTGAAAACTGCCTGTTTTCTGACGCTGATTCTGTATTGCCCTGATGGATCACGTACAAACCAATACGGTGTCGGAATGGTATATGTTTATACTTCTCATCCAATCACAATCCAATTCACTTCATCCGGATGGCGTGATTTATCTGGATAGGTTTTTTTTTTTTTTTTTTTTTTTTTATTAAATGAAAATGAAATGGCAGTAACGGACCTATTTTTAAAATTTAAGGAGTAGAAAGTACAGATACTTGCGTGAAAATGTAAGGAGTAGAAGTAAAAAGTTAAAATAATAATAATAATAAAAATAATTACTCAAGCAAAAGTATAGATACCCAAAATTTCTACTTAAGTAACGTAACAAAGTATTTGTACTTCGTTACTTGACACCTCATCGTCACTACCAGCATCACTGAACTTGCGACACAAATAACAAAAGTACCAGTAGATTTAAATTAGCACAGCCAGCGGAGGATCAAATGCAACCGTTTTAAAGGAGCGCACCTTTTTTAACATCCAAAATGTTTTGTTGTCTGTTCTGGAAGTACAGATGTTCCTCTCATTGATAGCGGAGAAGCAGATCCAGCGAGAGCTTGATGGGGCGACGTGGAATGAAAAAGTTTTTTTTTTAGGAGTCATGGCAGTAGAGGCAGCAACTATAATGACATGTGAATAATCCCACCCACTCTAAAGCGGAAACGCAAACTTTGTCAAGTGAGCCGTGGGAAAGCACCATGAGAGAATGCATTCAAAATCACATTTGTTTATTGGAGGAAAAAAAAAAACTTTTGCTTAGGCATTTGGGTTAAAGAATTTGACCTAATAAAAATAAGCTTTCCATTATCAAATTTATAATGTTTTATTTGTTCAGCTGACTTTTAAAATCTGCACAGGCTACATGCATAACTCATGCCAGTGCACACAATCTAGTACCATTGTACCATAATACTCATTTCTGAGCAGGTGGCTTGTAGTTGTGTAATGTTTATTGATCTGTCTGCATTCACATGGTATCATTTTTCTTGAAGAAAGCATACCTTGTAATTTGACTCTTCAAGTGAAAACCTCACTTTTGTTTTTCTGCTCTTGTTTTTCAGAAACATTTTGAAAAGATTGACAAACTATTGAATTCTATAGTGGACAGCCTATTTGGGGAAAGAGGTTTGAACTTTTAACACTTTTTTGTATGCTGGTGTTATTAATTGTGCCATTGCAAATAATACCAAGTAATTTGGAACCATGTCATTATCTCCTTGTTGCTTTAATTCAGTGTCGGTAAACAACTACCACTACTGCTCTCAAAAATTTTAACTTTGCTATTGAGAGCAGTAGTGGCAGTGTGCCAATTTGTGTTTATTTACAGTAAAGGGCTCTATGTGATCGAGCACCTGCCTAAAGATTTTGGATGTGCACATTATACTTTCTTTGTTTGCTTAATTCAGTTTACAACACACAATCTGGGTTAGCATGTGTAGAATCAATATTTATAATATATTCATAGAACATATTTTGTCAGAAGACAGAGTCAGTCTGCACCAGGTCAAAAAATAGCCATATAATTAATATAAATTCTATCAGAGGGCATTCAGCATTCTTTGAGGAACCTGCAAAGAGAAGTTATGTATAGGTCATGAACTGTCAATTCATCTGCAACAAAATAAATTACAATGAATTATGTTGCCATTTACTTAACCCATGAAAATCACTTTTATAATGTGGATATTTGAATTCCCATTCACACATCTCTTATTGTCCTACTTTTGGATGCTGTTGGCATGCCAGAAGTGGTATACGGAGCAGCCTCAGGAATACAAATACTCCTTTATCCACTGTGGAACATTAACCCATCCATTAATTTTTCAAACTGCTTGTAGGACTGCTGAGATGTTGGAGCCTATCCCAGAAAAAAAAAAAAAAAAGTTTTTGAGTTTCTTTGTTGGCCGGCGGCTGAATAAATGCATTGATTAATTAGCATTTCTATCTATATATTTCTGCAGCCACACAGCCATAAACATGGTATTGGTGCATTACAAAGAAAAATCTAATTTGTCTGTCCTTTAATTTTGCTGTGATTTGTCAGGTTGAGAATAACATATAACCCACAAAAAATAAATAAGTAAATAATAATTAATACAATTTGGATGGCACCTGATAAAACTAATGAATTTAAATAACTTGTGATACTATTAATCTAGGAATCCACTTCCCACACTTGAGTCAAATGTTCAACATTTATTTAAACCTTTGGTGCTCCTTGGTCACCTTTAATAAATTAGTTTCAGTTTCAGGCATTCGGTTTTTTCCATTGTTTTAATATTGACACATGGTTTGCCTGTGGCTGACATACATGATACCTCATTTCACAGACAGATATTTGCAACATCCCTTCCAGCCTTAACCAGCACTCTACCAACTCGAACACATTGTTATCTTTATTTTATAAGTGTACAAAATTTTGTTGTTATTATGTCTGTATACAAAAAAAGTAGACACTTTACAGATTCGACTGATGTATTGCTCTTATCTGTAGGATTAAAACTGAAAGTGTAATTTCAGTTCTTTTGGGGGTTATCGGGAGAAAATGACACACAACGCGTATACGCGTTAATCGACTCCAGAGGGTTAAAGGTGACATCAGTAATGTTTGGCAAAAAAAAATCAAGTCATACTCCACATTCCATACCAGATGAGGGCAGTATGCCTCAATAAAGTGAATTGGTCTACTCTAGAGTAACAAACGAGAAATGGCATATTCTCTATGCTCCGCCCCTACTTTCACAACAACACTACAGCCATAGCCGAAGCCTAACTGTGCGTTCACACCGCCGGCGTCTAGAGCGTCAAAAATCGCTCTTGCCGCTCTGCTCACGACGCTGCAGAAAGATTTGTGAGCACTCAGACGCTCTAACGTAGATCGAATGCTTATTTTGTATTTAAAGTGGCCGCAAAGCAAACAAGCTTGTTGATCTCGTGCAGACTAACCACAAGGAGTTATAAGTTAACCTCATTAAATATTGTTGTGGACGAAATATTAGGATCCTTTACTTAAAATGAACAATCTCAGACACCTTGGTCCACGTATCACTTTTAATTTATTTTTTATGTCCCTGTACGCAAACAGGGACACATCATAGATTAATACAAAAGCTAAACAGCAATAATCAACCTGTCCTTTATTCTGCTTGGGAACTGATGTGCCAACTCTCAAGCATTCACCGTGAGACACACGCAATTGACTCTTTTCACACGCTTTCACGCCACACATCAATTTTCTCACGCACAGAAAAACCACGAAGCAAAGAGGACACGAAGACCAACAGACTAGACAGAGCAGGTTAGTTATCATATAAACAAATGGGTAATGTTAAGTTATAGCTAACTAATTATCAAACGCAGCTACGGTTAACCATCGCTAACATTAGCACGACATATATATAATATGTCAAATACACAAACATATAAAACAAACTTCTAGCGAAATACTAACAGCATCTTACTTACCAATCCAAAAGAAATGTTGCAAGTCGAACCTCATTTCTTTCAGGTCCATCAGTTGTCTCCAGCGATTAAAAGCAGTGCCGATGTTTACTCTGGTTCGGCTCCTTTTCTTATCGGATTTGATTTGTGATTCCGAGCGCGGTTGTTTCCCTGTAGCGGATGGTGGTCTCTTGCCAAGGGCTTCAATCATTCTTCCGCTCTCTTCCCTGAACTGAAATGAAGTAGTGGGCTGTACTTTCCACACGATTGACATTAGGTTCAGGCACGCCCACAAGCCGTACGAGTTATTCGTGTATTGCAGGTTGACTGGTGGTTATGTTGCCCGCATACCGCCTCCCATGGCCGAAACTGGTAGTACGACACCTGTCGGGCCGGGGCTAGTAATGCTAATGCGAATTAAGGTTGATATCTCTGCAGCACTATAACTTGACATTTTTTAAATGACATCATCGCCCTTATTTCTTCTCATTCTTTTAATGCATGTAGGTAATTTTTTGGATATTTTTACCTCAATTTTTGCATATAGCACCTTTAAGTTCACTTACTGCTGTTAACAATGGAGAGGTTGACTCAAGTTACGGTCTCCTCAATGTTCATTCATTTAAGCGGGTGCGCGCTGCTTACGTCACAGATCTAACACACACGTCTCGACTCAACTTTTGATCTTTCATCCGCAACAAAAGAAAATATTAAATAAATTGGTTGATGCTCACAATTTAGATTAAACTGCCCGCATTCTCTACCACAATAATGCTAGGGAAACAGGTCAATTTAGCTCAAAGGGAATCATTTAAGATTTTAAAGGGAATTTGAACAGAATCACTGTTTCACGGCTGATCACGGAGATGCCCTGCGATTCACTGAACGAGCCGTTTAACATAAAATCTGTGCTGGATATTAATATCCAAAGTATGGTGAAAACACTATCAATTAGCACAGTAACAAGTTTGGCAGTTTAAGAAATTAACTTGTAAGCACAAAACACAAGATACTTCTCTTTTCAATATGAATAAGGCTTTATTAGATAAATAGAAGACATATAAACTAATCTTAACACATAAGCACACACACTCACACATTCATACAAGTGCAGGAAGATAGAAAGTTAGGGAAGAATGAGTTTAAGAGAACGAAAATGTGTGAAGCCCAGTTGAAGTTTATTCATTTGATTTAGTAATATTTCCTTTATATTATTTTCTAATATTTTATTAATATGTATTGTATGTGTATTGGTTTCCTCATATAATATTATTGTGATGGAAAAGGAAGATTACCGTTGTTAAGAGCGGGGATTGGTTAAATGCTGATGGGGGTGGGAGGAGAGAAAAAACGTCATCCAGAAAGGAGAGGTGACGACTAGAACTGGAATAGAGAACGCGTCGGAGCGCTAGCTTGTTAAAAATACCATTCTATGACGGTTGTCCATAAGTGAACTGATCTAAAGTTGGTAATGTTGTTTGAACGTGAGGGGATGGAAGGTGGAAAGAACCTTTTATTGAAAAACTTTGAAAGTTTCACTTTTATTTTATTTCCAATTGCTATTTGAATTTTGAGTAAACTACTACTAGAGATACTATTTTAGTTATAAGATTCTGTGGTTATTTTAGTCCATTAATAAGCACACCAATATTGACCTAAGGGTTTATTGAAATAAAGTTAATAATATTCAGAGGCTACTTAGAGAGATCTAACAATAAACTAGCCCAGGGCCCCTCCCGCTTAAATCGGGGGAGGAGGGCGCTACATAAAAATGGAGGCAACGCTGGGACCTTATAGTTTATCTGATATTATTTTACTTTATCAGTAAAAAAAAAAAAGAAAAAAAAACTCAAAATGCAGCAGTTTACAGAAGAGCTTAGGGGCTGGTGCAGGGGAGAGTCATTGGATGAAGATCATGCGTTAATGGTTATTCTACCTGAAGATTTGGATGTAGCACAGATTGAAGCATGTTTGATGGTGCAAGAAAGCGAGTGTCCCGTCAAAGAAAAGAAAAGGAGGCTCATTGAGAGTTTAAGAGGCCCAGCATTAGAAATTGTCAAAGCTGTGCGTGATTCTGACACTGATGTCACTCCAGAGGAGTACTTGGGTGCCCTCGAGCGAGCATTTGGATCTGCCGAGGCAGGTGATGACTTGTATTTCGCTTTACATTTGTTGCAGCAGTAAGAAGGAGAAAAAATGTCAGATTTTTTATGGAGACTGGAACCTGCCCTACCCAAAGTGGTTATGAGGGGTGGCATACCGGCTGACATCCGAGATCGAGTATGTGTTGAGCAATTGCTGAGAGGTGCTGTTGGTGCTGACATGATGTTGCTTCATTCGAGACTTTGAGAGAGAAAGACAAAACCTAATTTTCTTAAACTGTTAAGCGAAATCCGGGCTGAAGAAGAATATGAGGCTTCTCATTCTAAATTGAGCGCAAGGGTACAAAAAATCAGTACAAGTGTGGAAACGGATGGTAAGCATAAAGAGAGTCAAACTCTGAAAGCTGAGATTAAAGAATTAAAGTCCCAGTTTGCCACTATGGTAACTCAGTCGCAGCCAGTGGTAGAGCATAAATCCACCTCCAGTCTTAAAACAAATGCCAGTGACATTCAACAGGAAGGAGAAATTGCTTTCCTTAAGCAGCAAGTGAAGAGCCTACAACGGAAAGTCACAGGGAAAACCTGTCACCAAGATGGGGTTTTTGCTCTCACTCTGAAGGCCAGTACTCCAAAGAAACCACTGGTAAGTCCAAGGAAGCAGTGCAGTGACCTCGAAGAGTATTTTTGCTACAACTGTTGAGAGGAAGGGAATATTCCCCCACGATGTCAAAAATTGATTCGGTCAAACAGAAAAATGAAATGCAGACAAAAAGAAATGCCCTCAGAAACGGAAAAGAATAATACCTCCTGTTCAGTGAAAAAGAGTGCTGTTAGTTCACTTAGTGGAACGCCAGTCTATTCAACCGTTTGGCCCAATTATGTAAAGAGTCAACAGGGACAGATATTGCATGTAACTTGGGAATTAAAATTGAGCCTACCTTAGAGAAGAATATTCCATTTTGTTCGACCCCTATTATACCTTTTGATCTGGATGATGCGATTGGATGTGTAAAGTTGCCGGATCCAGAACCCCTAAATCTCTCGCCCAGAGGTGAGTGGTGTGCAAAATGTATGGTGGAAATGACAGAGCCTCCTGAGAAAACAGTACTGATGATAGATGAATCTTCTGTGACTACACTTCCGGCTGGAGTGTGTTGGGAACTCAGAAACAAAGACCAGGAGACTCAGTCTAACTTGTCCTTAAGACATTGTAGTTTTTATACATTTTAAGGGGGTGGGATACACAGAGGTGGAGTCAACCTAAACAAAGCATGCAAATGCAATACAGGGGTCAGCGTGATACTGGCCTTTTTCCCATCTTTGATCTTGTCAGCATAACAGTGCCATTTAAATACAGAGGTGCTTGACAGTATCACTGATATCTTAACATTATCATAGAGACAAAAGGCATAGCTGTACCTTGAGCTTAAAAAGCCACATGGCAAGGAAGATCACTAAGACAAAAGGTTAATGTCTCAGACACTTGATTTTCCTGATTTGAGCTTCTTGTATGTCAGCTTTATTACCCAAAAATGTGTACTATTATATTGGAACCTAGATTTAACATTTTATAAATTTGTAATCCCACAGTCCTCCCATTGAGAGTTCTTATAACTCTCGCATAATACAAATTTAAACTTTCATAAGTCCATTCTATGGCCTATGTTTCTTAACATAAGCCCCATCTTCAGTCATGTAACTTGAAAAGGTTACAGGCATGTTTAACTTATTCTTTGTCTTATACTAGATTTACTTAGGTGCATTTTTAGAACCATAACTGTTGACACATATGGCATGGATGGTAACATGTTGTACAAACTACATGATGACACAGAAAAAATCATGTAGCATAAGAGTGAAAGTCTTGAAGTCCTTGGCGTCCGAATAGCTGTGAAGTCTGTTTTCTGCAGTCCATTTCGCATGTAGATTCACTTAGATGACTCTTGGTCCTCATGAAGCTTGTTCATGGATGTCTGAAGTGGTGCTTTACACCAGGGTGTCACATATGGAAATGACTTCTCATGCACGCATACCTGCAACACAAGAAAACAAAGAAACAGCAGACCAGCAGTATTCATGCATAGACATTTTTAGACTTCTGTTGATCGTATAGTGGTTTTAAGTCTGGTGATCGTATAGCGTTTTTCTCAAACTAGTTTTTATTAATTTGACACCTATGGACCAGTGAGGTGGGGATAAAACTATGGATAGGGGAAACCTATGAGGAAGTCTTCACCACAGGGTTGGCCCCCGAGGCCTGTTGCACTTCGGTTCTTCCCTGGGCTCCTCACTGGTCTGTGAGTGTCCTAGTCTGTCCCTGTAGCTGTTGTGCGAACTTAACTGGGTGACATCTCCATCCTCTAATGAAATATCAGTCATAACAAGACATCATAACCCAAAAAGAATAGGAGTGACTAGAGTGTGCTTTAGTATAGCTTTGAAGGCTGTGAGTGTACTTAATGTTCTCTCAATGAAAGGAAGTGACAGTCAGCTTCCTGTAGTTTTATTTACAAAGGATCATTCATCTTTGTTGGACTTTTACATTTCTGTCGGTTCTCGGTTTTGACCTGAAAAGATGCTGCTGCAATCTTTACTCTGGCTTTGACATCAGAGTTTCTTTCCCAAGTAGCTAAACTGTCTACAGAATCTACAGGCACATCAGTTACTGACTGGATGGCTACATCTGTTTCAAAGAAAGATTGTAAGTCAGGATAATTGTTATCAGTCTGACTAACTTCTTCTACATCAGTTTTTGCTGCAGCTTTGTTGCGGTTACATTTTTTAGTCAAAGAGGATACCCTAGCACTGAGATCTTTGTTCTGTTCCTCTAGTTCTGAGGTATGCTGAGAATGTTGCGTAGCTAGCGCTAAACCAAATTCTCTGTGGCAGCAGATAATGCCTTTCGCATTGTTTTTGCGAATACATGATCCTAGTACCTTTTTACATTCTTCAATTGACCATACTTTTTCTGGATCAATACAAAATTTCTTTATCAAATCCAATCTGACTGACTCGGTCACTATTGAATCGATGTGCTGTCCTAACAAAGATTTGAACCCAATGTCTGTCCATGAAGGAGTAGCTAGTCCACCTTTCTTAGTTGTTGGAATCAGCTTAGGATTCCTTCTCAACATTTTGTAATGTCTTTCTAACACTTCCCTGGCAAGCAGAGGATAAAAACACAAACTATTAGCACTTTATGCTAAACTTCCCTGTTAGACACAGAGGGTAGCGAAATATTAGCATGTGATGCTAATCTTCCCTGCCTAAACAGAGGATTATTTTTATCTCTAAAACATAATTTTTAGAGGGTAACTTAGTTAACCAAACCATACAAAGTCTTTCTGACACAAGAGGACACTTTTAACACTTCCCTGGCAAGCAGAGGATAAAAACACAAACTATTAGCACTTTATGCTAAACTTCCCTGTCAGACACAGAGGGTAGCAAAATGTTATCATGTGATGCTAATCTTCCCTGCCTAAACAGAGGATCACTTTCATCTCTAAAATATCCTTTTTAGAGGGTAACTTAGTTAACCAAACCCTACAGCTGTCTACAGAGGGTAGCAAAATGTTATCATGTGATGCTAATCTTCCCTGCCTAAACAGAGGATCACTTTCATCTCTAAAATATCCTTTTTAGAGGGTAACTTAGTTAACCAAACCCTACAGCTGTCTGTTAACTCTTCTCTGACGGCACAGAGGATAAAAAATTTGTTCTGGTCTTAAAGGTTCTTTTGGATAGAGGTACACTCACCAACCATTGGTTGTACAGAAAGATTCAGTCTGGAATGAAGTCTGATCATCGAGGTTGCAGTTTCAATCTGGATTCAGGTGAGAAGCTCTATCCGGGTCACGTCGCACCAAAAACTGTTGGGAACTCAGAAACGAAGACCAGGAGACTCTTGGGTAATCTTCAGCAGGATTCTTTATTGAGAACGCTCTGCGTGGCGCTGCAGTCATCAAAAGTCTAACTTGTCCTCAAGACATTGTAGTTTTTATACATTTTAAGGGGGTGGGATAAACAGAGGTGGAGTCAACCTAAACAAAGCATGCAAATGCAATACAGGGGTCAGCCTGATACTGGCCTTTTTCCCATCTTTGATCTTGTCAGCATAACAGTGTCATTTAAATACAGAGGTGCCTGACAGTATCACTGATATCTTAACATTATCATAGAGACAAAACAGCTGTACCTTGAGCTTAAAAAGCCACATGGCAAGGAAGATCACAAAGACAAAAGGTTAATGTCTCAGACACTTGATTTTCCTGATTTGAGCTTCTTGTATGTCAGCTTTATTACCCCAAAATGTCTACTATTATATTGGAACCTAGATTTAACATTTTATACATTTTTAATCCCACAAGTGTTAGTACAAACCATAATAGTGCCAAGTGAATCAATGAAAGAATTTACCATTCCGGTAGGGACTGTCCTTGGCCATTTGTACTTAGCAGATCTGGTTAGCCCTTCTTCCGTCAGTGTAATCGTGGATGAGAGGATTGATCCAAAACGGTTCAATTTTGGGGATTCACCCATTCCAGCAGAATGGAGGGAGAGACTGCAACAAAAGTTGAGCAAAAGAACCAAAGTATTCTCGCTTCTCTCAGATTTAAAACCCTTTCGAGAGTGCTCCAGGCGTCCCGCAGATATAGACGATGTGAGGAAACATCTCCAAGACCTCTTAACTGTTGGTACTATTAAAGAGTCTCCCAGCCCATATGCATCACCAATCGTGATTGCTAAAAAAAAAATTGAGCAGTCCGTATGTGCATTGATTATCAAACCCTGAACGCAAGAACTGTTCCTGACCAATACATGACACCCAGAATTGACGATGCACTGGACTGTTTAGCAGGTAGTCAGTAGTTTTCTGTTCTCTGCTTTTATCTGCCCATTGAGATTTTTTCAATTCGAGAGGATGCCACAAG
This sequence comes from Carassius gibelio, assembly GCF_023724105.1. NCBI lineage: Eukaryota > Metazoa > Chordata > Actinopteri > Cypriniformes > Cyprinidae > Carassius > Carassius gibelio. The sequence continues at coordinate 23,640,233 of NC_068394.1, read as the reverse complement.
GGGTCACTGGAGCGCCGGCAACGTTTCAGAGATTAATGGAGAGAGTTGTCGGGACATGAGCCTACTTAGAGTCTTGGTGGATCTCGTTGATTTAATCATCTTTGGAAGAACCCTGGAGGAGCATGAGGAGAGGCTCATTGGAAGTACTGGATCATCTGGAGGAGGCTGGATTAAAGGTGTCCATTGACAAATGTCATTTTTGTCAGAACCGAGTGAAGTATGTCAGACACATAGTATCTAATGATGGGATAGCAACAGATCCTGACAAAATTGAGGCTGTGGCCCCAACCATCAGATCTGAAATCTCTGCGATCCTTCCTAGGACTATGTGGCTACCATCATCTGTTCATTGCTATTTACTCTTCCATTGTTAGGCCATTGACTGAGCTCACTAAGGGCTATGCGCCGACACAACAAGGAAAGAAGGTAGGAAAAGAAAAGAGCATGACCTATTTCAAGGAATCAGAGCCCTTTGGAGATAGATGGGATGAATCCTGCACATCCGCTTTTCAACAGAAAATTCATTGCTTAACACATGCTCCTGTTTTAGCTTTTGTAGATCCCAGTAAGCCATATATCCTCCATGTGGATGCTAGCTTGACGGGCCTTGGGGCTGTGTTATATCAAGAGCACCTTGAAGGATTGCAGCCAGTAGCTTCCGCTAGCAGGAAATTGAGACCAGCAGAAAAAAGGTACCCCCTTCATCAGCTGGAATTTCTTTCATTGAAGTGGGCAGTCATGTGCACATGTGCAAAAATGGCGGCACATCTACCAATGATGAACTGGTCTGACCCCAATCTGAGTTAAGCGATGTCTTTATTTAAACAAAAAATGAATCTGGACCTGGAAGATGAAGAAATAAGGGATGCGGAAAAAAAACAAAAAAATATGTAGAGGAATTGTAGATGAAGGATTAACGGCAAATGATTTTAGCTGACACTCTCAGCCGCCTGCCAAACCCTGAAAACAATGAAGACACTGAACTCGATGAATGAATTGATGGGCTGGATACCGAATTTGAAGACCCTGAGCATCATACTGTTGCAATTGTAAACTTCTCACCAAACAAACTGGAGAGTCTTAGAATGTAGACTGCAAAAGGCCCCAAGCTCAGTGCGCTAAAAGAAATCATCCATCAGGGATGGCCAGACACAATTCAAGACTTTCCAAAAGACCTACGCAGCTATTGGCCTTTTCGAGATGAACTCGCCATAAAAGCTGGAGTTATATTTAAGGTCAGACAAGTGCTTATTCCAGAATCCAGTACCAGTGACATTCTGACTCAACTCCATGCAGCCAACCAAGGTATCGAAAAAACACGCAGGTTGGCTAGATAAAGTGTATATTGGACAAAGATAAACACAGACATTGAAAAAATATGCAGATCTTGCAGTACCTGTGCAGAACACCAAGATGCACAACCAAAAGAACCTCTCATTCCACACAAAACTCCCACAAAGTCATGGCAATACCTGGCATCAGATCTGTTCGAGATCCATGGAAAATCAGTAACTACTTACCGTGGACAGAGATTCTAAGTATCCATTAGTTGATGAAATTCCCATACCAGTAAGTAGCCAAGTAGTTGCACAAAAAATGTAATGTTACGTGTCTTTATTTGGTCGACCAGATGAAATAATGACAGATAACGGACCGCAGTACATGGGACAACCTTTCAGGAAATTCATAACTGATTGGGGAATAAAACATATCACAAGTTCAACACACTATCCAGAAAGCAATGGATTTATTGAAAGACGTGAGACACATCAAATCAATCATCAAAAAAACAATACAACACAAAGGAGATGTACAAGTGGCTCTGATGCAGGTGCGAGCAACACCTATTGACGGTGATTTACCATCCCCTGCAGAATTACTCCTCGGCAGACCAATCACCACACTCCTACCAAGTTATGCAGATCCAGGTAAACTGGAACACAGACAGCACCTGGAAAAAAGGATTACAAGGATGAAAACACACCATGACCAATGTAGTGGTAGGGACTTAACACCATTGTTTCGTGGACAGAGTGTAAGAGTGCTAGACAAGGAGAGGAAAACATGGCACACAGGAACTATTGTGGAAAGATGCAAGGAGCCGAGAAGTTACCTGATCCATACACCAAATGGAAACACAGTCAGATGTACTAGGAACCAACTCCGTGAAATGTAACACACACACAGAAAATCCAGAAAAAGGTACAGTTTGCTGAAACACCCCAAAAAGATGAGGTTGAACAAAGCCACAATAATCCAGTGGAGAGCATAATCACACAACCTCTTGATACAAAAACAGACAATACAGGTACTGAGACAAGAACAACATGCTCAAGGTCTGGACGGGTCATTATCAAGCCAGCCCAATACAAAGACTTTGTGTAACGCTGGAGTAATAGTCAAACACTAAGAAGAATAACAAATACGGACTAAATGTGTATTTTTCACGCGTAGTCATCAAACAGATTGTTATAGTTCATTATAGTTCTAAAGTGCAACCTATTGGGAAAAAAAAGCAATATTGTTGTTGTATTGGCTATCTGAAGTGTTTACACCCTTATGTTAAACAGGGGGGATGTTGTGATATGTAATACGTGTGTACGTATGTACGTGTGTGCACGTGTATACGTGAGCCGGAAGTGTATGTTATATTGAACATGTGAATCCTTATGTGACAGGGGGGCGTGGTTTAGCGAAGTCTGCAGTGGGAGAGAGAATCAGGAAACGAGTGGTTTGGGCAAAAGCTATCAACACCTGTCTCTTGTTTCAGTAATTGGCGCGGAGAGAATATAAAACGCCAGGAGAGACAGAAGCAGTCGAGAGAGAGATGGACAGCTGACGCGAACCGGAAATGGAACCGGAACGAGTAACCCAGAAGTGTTGGGTGATCGTGTCTGTGTTGATGTCAGAGTAAAAGTCACCATTGGTGTTTATAAAGTTTGAGTTTAAATTTGAGTTAATAAATTTGTCAGCCGTCCAGCCGACCCCTTTGTCCTCTTCCTTTCCTCTCACAAACTTACTACACTGGTGCCGAAACCCGGGAAAGGAAGAAGGAGTGCCGCCGCTATGCAGAGTCCCTCCTCAACGCCATTTGCGGACGTTATTTCATCCCTCGCGGCCCTACATCAGGAGCAACACCAGGCCCTGCTGGACTTGAGAACAGATCAGGAGCGGTGATTCCACGCAATCCTTCAAGCCCAGCAGGGGGACCGCGAGAGGTTCCAGAGCTGGATCGACCGGGAGGTTCGCACCGAGGTGGTTCCCGCTCACTTACCCCTCCACAAGATGGGACCACAAGAAGACCCAGAAGTATTCCTAGAACTGTTTGAAAAATCAGCGGAAGTGTGTGGCTGGCCCCACGACCAATGGCCAGTCCGTCTGATCCCCCTGCTCTCGGCGAGTCCCAGGTGGCCACACAACAGCTACCGGTGGCAGACCTGGGGGAATACGGTCGGCCCTTCGCGATGGCCCGGCAGCTCTGGGACTCCTGCCGCAAGTGGCTACTGGCCGAGGGGAGTAACGTGGAACACATCATCGACCTCGTGGTGCTGGAGCAACTCATCGATCAGCTACCAAAGAAAACAACCGAGTGGGTCCAGTGCCACCGTCCCACTTCACTGGACTCGACCATCCATCTAGCAGAGGACCACATGGTGGCGTGCCCAGGGGTCGGCGAACACTTAACATCTCTCTCTCTCTCTCTCTCTCTCCCCCCCTCTTTCTCCTCCCCTTCTCTCTCTCGACATGTCCCTTTCCCTAGGTCCTGTCCAACTGGCACTCCTCGTGTCGTGGGGTGGGGCGGGATTGACCATGGGCATTACGTGAATCTAAGGGCCCTGCCCAGGGCTGCCGGAGGGGACAGCGCTTCGGTTTCTCCGCTCTTTTCGCGCCAATTCTCCAATCCACTCCCTGCCACTGGGGTGGCGGGGCGTTGCGGGGACCCGGAGCATTTCATGGACAGGTGTCCAGTGATGGAGGTGGGGACGATGATCCGGGTCCCGGATGTCCCACAAACGGTCAGGCTGGCAAGTACCAAATACCTGTGAGTATCAAGGAGGGTACATATCCGGCCTTGGTGGATTCAGGATGTAACCAAACCTCAATCCATCAAAGCCTGATTCAACAGGGAGCATTGGATACAAGCCGCGTGGTTAAGGTGCGGTGCGTACACGGGGATGTGGTGGAGTATCCAGTGGTCCCAATTGTTATTCAATTCTGGGGACAAAAGTATAGTGTGGAGGTGGTGTTTAGGCCCCACTTCCGGCATCTGATAATTTTAGGAACGAATTGGCCTGCGTTTACGGTTTTATTTCCTCTGGCCATTTGGGACAGGCAGCAACACTGAATCGCCTCGTTTCTTTTGGCCGGGCATTCACGACAACGTGCGCAGGTGGTGCGCGTCTTGTCCAGAATGTCAGTTGGTGAACCCACCGGCTGCCCCAAAAGCACCTTTGCACCCTCTTCCCTTAATGCAGGTCCCCTTTGAGAGAATTGGTATGGACCTAACATGATAACATATTATTAATTAATAAAAATAATTTAAGCAATTAAAACTTTTTTTTTTAAACTTGAATTTAAATACTCTTAAACTAATTGTAAAATTCTCAAGGAGTTTATAAGTAAAAAAAAAAAAGTTCTAAATGAACTTGTGTTAACAATATAATTAGAACTAACAATATAATTAGATTTTTTAAAATGAACAATTCCTGTATAAAATGGGACAGCAACCTTTATATCAGTGGTTCTCAACCTTTTTTTCCAGCGGGCCGCACTATGGTCTAAGTGCAAGTCTACGCATATAATTTACATATTACGTCAGCAATACAAACCAACCTGATTTATAATATTATACCCTAACTATTATGATATATAATCTATTACATTCATTGAAATAAACAATTCTACTCCCCATAAATAAAACACCTGATGCTGTCTGGAGCTGACTAATTTTGTGAGATTCAGCTTGAAAGGAGTAACACAAAGAAGTTGCGATTGTAACGCCTGTGTTATACTTTCTGCATGAGCAATCCTGACGCGTACACGGCCAGCGCGGACGCAGACTTCTTCAATGTATACTTCTGAATGCGCAGGCTGATGGCCAGCTCTGCAATTGCCCAGAATTATTGCACATCGCTGTCTTTATATTATTTTATTGACGGATTGCACAGCAATGAGCTTCTTCACTCTGCCTGCACATGTGCAATTTTGCTTTTGAAGCCTACTGACCACGCGCACCTGTCCGCGTGGTAGTGATGGCCGATTCGTGAACGAATCGTTCAATTTAGCCGGTTGTTCTTAGTGAACCAGTTGAACCAGTTCACCAAATCGAACTGAATCATTTGAAACGGTTCACGTCTCCAATAAGCATTAATCCACAAATTACTTAAGCTGTTAACTTTTTTAACATGACTGACACTCCCTCTGAGTCAGAATAAACCAATATCCTGGAATAATTCATTTACTCAAACAGTACACTGAATGAAATGCTGTGATGACCGGACTGAAGAAGAACACCGAGCCGATCAGATAATGAACGAACACGCCCACTGCTGGAGCAGTTCTCGTTCTCGAGTCAAGAACCGGTTGCTTCGGTTTTCGGATCACCAGTACACCCAACCGAGAATCGTTTCTGTCGGACGCGTCCGAATTGAGAACCAATGAACTGATGATACTGCGCATGCGTTTAATTTTGTAAGTATTTTGTTAAACATCGGAAAGTGTGATAAAATAACTATATTTTATTTTGATTTTTTTTTTTTTTTGATGAATGTTTCCAATCTGTATATTGTATATAATGTATAGGCCAAATGGGTTTTCAGGGAAGTTGGACAATAATTAAGACCCTAAGACTCTTATGTTTAATAGGAATAAGGGATGATTTATGAGATATCTGTACTGTATTTATAGTTAATGATGACATTCACAAATTGAGTTTGTAGTAAACAGAAAATGAACACGAGTAGAGCAGCTGATGAAACTGAACTGCAGCACGTGCCAGTTAGAGCGATTCTCGTTCTCGAGTCAAGAACCGGTTGCATGGGTTGATTCTGATTCTGTACTAATGTTATGATCGCGGGTATTTCGAGGGCTTGGATGAAGGGCAATCTGGCGAAAGTAAGTTCATTTAATAAAAAATACATCGCAATGGATAATGTTTAGTAAGTGGATCATGGTTTCTGCGCTGATGACACCTAATTTATTTACTTTATATCTTCAAGACTTAAATCCTCATATGCACATTATTGCTGTTACTGTATTTGGGTGTTGTTGCAAAATTCAAAATGTAAACTTTTCATGATTATGAGGTTTTTAACTGACTAAAGTTATGATTACTGACTTTATATATTTGAATGTTTGATAGACGTAACGCCATTACGTCATCGCCAATGACGTCATTACGTCGAGCGTAAAATAACCGCTGAACCGGTTTTTTCAACCGGTTTATTGAATCGAACCGTCCGACAGAACCGGTTCGCAGAAAAGAATCGAACTTCCCATCACTACCGCACGGTCGTCTGCTCAGAGCCTTGGCACACACTCTCCAATGACGATTTTTACGTCACACCTACCTAGTGGTCCATAGCGGACTCGCGGATGCCGAAAGTTTGACAGAAGCTTTAAGATGCAGGCAAAGGACTTTTGAATTTAATAATATGAGGTTCTCTCTTGAGATATTTTGCCACATTTCTTCAATTAAGGATTGTTAGGCTACATAGTGTATGGTGTCTCCATTTATCTGAACTTCTTCAAGTGAGTTGCGGGGCAAAAAAAACGAAATTCCAGAACTTCTCCTTCAATACTGATACTGCAACTATTCACAGTTTGTACATGTTCATTCGCTGGCATTTTTTGAATTTCTTTTTTTTTCTCCCATAAAACAAATTTGTCGTGATGGTCCGCGGGTTGAGAACAACTGCTTTATATCAAACATTTTTAAATCGTCCACAGCTGAATCGCGTGAAGTGAATGTAATGAACAAAGTCATTTTCAGATGCAATGGAAAAAAAACAAAAAACATTGTTAACCTAGATTAGTCCCAGGCTCTGTTCTGAAGTAAAATAATTAGAATTACTGTTAACCAAGAGGAACACATTTTAACGGATTAATTGACTATTTTCATTTGCTTAAGGTTTTCTTTCTTTTTTTCTTTTTTAAACACGCTAAAAAATAAATTTTGTCAGAGGAAAAAAATATACGAGTCGTGTATAGGTTTCATTTTAACGGATCAATCACCTATTTTTGTTTGCTGCATGTTTTTTTTTTTTAACACAAATAAATCAGAGTTTGTGAGAGGAAAAAAAAATAGGCTATTAGAAAATATTTTACAACAAATCCTTTAAATTTAACAAATTTATCAGAACAAAACAATAATAAAAAATACATAATTCTAGTGGATAAATATAATTGCAGTATATAATAATAATAACAAAATAATAATAATAATTTAAATCTATGCATAAGGTAAGCTTGGGCTTTCTCAATCGGGAGAAATCAAACGTTTCCATATTTGTGATGTTGCCCATTTGAAGCTTAACTATTATTCATGAGGTAAATAGGCTGTGTGCGTTTCAGTATCGATGAAAAAATAAAATCATAATTAACAATATGTCAAAGTGCTCACGCCGAATGTCTGGTGAACGACTGCTGTTTCCAGTGAATATGTGCGTGAGGCACCAGCACGATCAAACAGCTGAAACAAATAATACTTAATCTTTGGTCACACATAAGGCATAATTAAAAAATGCTGGTAGTTTGAAAAATGAAGAATAATAACAGAGTTAATACTAATTATTGCTAAATGCTGGACCGTTCCCATTTCGTTCTGCATATGGAACCTGAAGATTTTTTTAAACCAAGAATGAACCGAAATGAAAATGAAATTAAAACATTTAGCTTTTATATATATATATATATATATATATATATATATATATATATATATATATATATATATAGGCCTTATACTTATTTACTGTTTAATAAAAATAGCATGCATATGATCCTTTGTGTTAAGGTCTTCTTTTAATTTTTGTTTAGTAGACTGTAGTCTTTTAAATGTTACAATGTTATATCAATGTTATTGTTGTTTTACTTCCTTCTTTTATCTCATTTTACAATTATATTAATTTCGCGATCCGTCCCTTTGCGCCACCTGGCGGTAGTTTCGCGAATGATTTTAACATGTGACTGAATTACAGTTACCACAGCGGTACGCGCGGCGGTAAGCCACAGATAGGCTGGCCACCTACTGTAGCAATGTGCAATCAAAAATTATCTGTTTATATCATAGACTGCTGGGGTCACAGTCAGCTGCTGTTTGCTGATTGGTTGGCAGTCCAAATGTCGGCAGATATATTTTAACAAAAATAATTTAAAATGTACATTACATTTTAACATTTGTGACCAATCACGGAAAGTAGGGACACAAGTCGGATCTGGGGCATTTTGAGTTATTCACAGATTCTGAAAGTGTAGTCTCCAAGCTTTGCAACGATGTGTAACACATGGAAATCTGATAATATTTGGAGAAGTTGTGGCCATTTGAAGGTAGGCACTCAAAAAAGCTCAAAAAGCAAAAATAGCCTCTGAAGATTGTGCAGTTCTTACTGCTGCAAGTGACAATGGGGCTCATTTACATCTCATTTAGAGATGTAAATGATTTTATAAAAATGATTTAGAGGCTGAAATATGTGAGTTTTATCTTTTTATAAAAATGTGGCCATCATTTTCAATGTTATTATTTTAATGTTTATGTAAACAAAAAGTACATATTGATGCTAATTTTATTTGTTATTTGCTGGTTTTCTACATACAACTTGGTGAATTAATTTCATTGTGTAGCATTAGGACTTTTTTAACAGGATTCTGTGATAACCGATGAGCTAGCTAATAACAATAGGTAGATATGGGAAGGTCTAAACATGGACTAAACATGAGATAACGTGTGTTCTTAGAATGAACACAAAACGACAAACTTTGATGTTTATGGAAACTCACCCTATAAGAAACAGAAAAGTATTCTTGAAGATCCGAAGTTTGCACTGTGCGTCTGTTTGCCTCTAAATGTTACGGATTTTCCCCATTGCTCTGTCTTTATCCCCATCAAATGTTACTATCGATATAGCCTCTTGATATCTTACGGTCCAACTCATCTGACGCCAGTCCAATACATTCTTCCTCGTCGTCATCTTCGCTCAGTTGTAGATTAGGGATATTATACAGTCTTATTATATCGCTTTCATCGTCGCTCAGATCGTGTTCAGAATCAGTGAGCGCTTGTTTATAAGCATCCGGCTTGTCTTCAAGTACTTCAAAGCATTTTCGCTGTAACGGCCACGGTTCAGCTCGTCTTCGTTCATCTTTTGCAGCGTACATCTTCATTGAATTTTGATATCAACTACAGCCGGCCAGAGCGCTGCATACTAAGTAGCCACGCTTCCCTCGGAGGGCGGGGGCAATAACAAAAGAAACAAAAGCCGGCTTATCCAGTATGGAAATACAGACAGACAATGAAACGCCCCTACTGCGTGCTAGAATCTCCGACAAACTAGCTGATTTCAACCTCAAAATGTACGCTTTTAAATATACCAATACTGCCATCTCAAACATGGAGAGGCTTCTTTGTGATATCAACTAACAGATTCTGCACAAAAACGAAAATCACCAATTTTGAAAAAATTTAAAAACTTTTCTCATTTTGCTGCCGACTTGTGTCACTGGTTTCCGTGACGGGTCACATTTTTTGTATTATTGCACCATATATTGGATTCTTATTTCTGTGCCCCTGAGAGTATGATTTAGAATGTTCATTGGCATCACAGAACTGCCAGATTCGAGTTGGCTGGCACTGAGCCAGAGACGGACGCGCTCAGCGCTTGTCATATATCACAATTAATATGCAGTGTTTTCAACCACATAATGTTTATTTTAGGTTTCATACATTTAAATATACATAATCACTAGTAAAAAAATACATTGGTAGTTTTTAAAATTCACACTGATGTCTATGGAAGCAACAAAAACTATCAAATGTAAAAGTGTTTTATTCATATATCAGACACACATAGAACAATAAAGTTTACTCTATTCTTCGTCCAGTTCAACAGCCACTTACTTTCATGTATTTCGGGAGAAACTGGGGAATTCAAGTGCTGTACGTTAAATTCGGCTGACAGGACTCGACTGCATCGCTTATCTCGTTATAGATCAAGATAATTTATAAAGGTTTTTAAACGAAGAATCGGAAAATATCAGATAGTTGACATGGTAAGCAAGTTTGTGTATATATTTTAAGAAAAAAAAAAAAAAGTAATAAAACGAATACAGATTCATCTGTTAGTGGCTGCGGTCTGTCACGTGACAATCATGACGCGTCGCCATGGAAACAAGGGGTCAGTTAAAATATTTGTAACTTACGCGTGAAAGGGTTGATTTAAAAATATATATATTTTCTAAGTAAACAACAATAGCCCAAGTTTAGTAAACATTTTTTATTGAGACTATAAAAAATTATTCTGCATCTATTTTTAGGTGTGCCAGCTTCCACTGTGGGCCACACCCTGGTACACCCGTGGCTACGCCACTGTTATGAGGTAATACGGTCCAATAGGAACGGGGCCCGTCAGATCTATCACCTCAACCTCCTAAAAAAATGGAATGAGGCGGAGTCAGTGATGTTGGCAACGGTGATTGGTGGGGAGGATAATCTCAGACCGGAGGCGAATGTCAAACCACAATCCCTCGCCCTGGCCCCAGGGGGAGATCACCTCTCGCCGTCCTTACTCACTGATTTAACGAAATTACAGACAGAGATTGCCGACGACGTCTCACCCCTACCGGGCTGTACTGACCTGATTCAGCACCATATCGAGAACGAGCCGGGCGTGGTAGTTCGCAGCCGGCCGCTTATTCTGACCTCACCAGCCCTTTGACTGACCTTACTAAAAAGGAGGTGCCAGATATGGTCCAGTGGATGGAGCCATGTCAGCAGGCCTTTACCCAGGTCAAGGCTGCCCTGTGTGGCGGGCCGTTGTTACACTCTCCTGATTTTTCTCTCCCTTTTCTGTTGCAGACAGACGCGTCGGACAGGGGGCTGGGTGAAGTCCTGTCACAGGAGATAGAGGGGGAGTGACGGTCGGTGCTGTACATTAGCCAGAAGCTCTCGAAGAGAGAGGCTAAGTACAGCACCATAAAGAAAGAGTGCCTTGCCATCAGATGGGCCATCCTCACCCTTCACTATTATCTCCTGGGACGGGAGTTCACCCTCTGTTTGGACCAAGCTCCTCCACGCGCGGATCACTCGTAGGTATCTGGCTCTTCAGCCTTTTAAGTTCAAGGTGATCCACAGGCCGGGTGTTCAGATGGCGGTGGCCAATTTCCTCTCCAGAAGGGGGAGGGGGGGGGTGCGGCCAGATGGCTCCCCGGCCTGAGATGGGCGGGGGGGGCGTAGTTTAGCGAAGTCTGCAGCGGGAGAGAGAATCAGGAGACGAGCGGTAAATTAGTGGTCTGGGTAAAAACTAATCAACACCTGTCTCTGGTTTCAGTAATTGGCACGGAGAGAATATAAAATGCCAGGAGAGACAGAAGTAGTCGAGAGAGAGACGGACTGCTGACGCGAACCGGAAACGGAACCGCAATGAGAAACTCAGAAGTGTTGGGCGATCGTGTCTGTGTTGATGTCAGAGAAAAAGTCACCATTGGTGTTTATAAAGTTTGACTTTGATTTTGAGTTAGTAAATTTGTCAGCCATCCAGCCGACCCCTTTGTCCTCTTCCTTTCCTCTCACGAACTTACTACACCTTAGTTAAGATGTTCTGATCCATCTCTGATTCTATAGAGTAATACTTCACTTGGGGTAGAAAGGATTACTGAACTTTTGAGAAATCAATTGTATTGGCCCAAGATGTCTTTTGATATACAAGAATATGTCAAGAACTGTGGAGCTTGCATCACACGTAAAAGTCCATGTCAAAGAGCTGCCCCATTACATCAGATAAAGAGTACTGGACCAACGGATTTGGTGTGTATCGATTTTCTTTCTGTTGAGCCAGATTCAAAAGGTTTGGGCAACGTGTTAGTAATTACCGATCACTTCACACGTTATGCACAGGCGTTTCCCACTAAGAATCAAAAAGCTCTTACTATTGCTAAAATACTGGTTGAGAAATACTTAATTCATTATGGTCTACCAGCAAGCATTCACTCAGATCAGGGCCGTGACTTTGAGAGTCGGCTGATAAAGGAGTTGTTAAACCTGCTTGGTATAAGAAAATCAAGGACAATGCCGTATCATCCTCAGGGTGACCCGCAGCCTGAGCAGTTCAATCGTACCCTCTTAGCCATGCTTGGAACCTTGAATGCTGAGAAAAAACAAAAAGGGGGCGCCAACAGATACCCTACTTGGTGCATGCTTACAATAGTACCAAGAATGGTGCTACAGGGTACTCACCCTATTTCCTGATGTTCGGGAGAGAAGCCCGGCTACCTGTAGACATCTGTTTTGGCACTTCATCAGATGGGATGGATGATGTGTCCCACTCACAGTACATCAGCAATATGAAAAAAGATCTAAAACGGGCATACCAGTTAGCAATGGGAGAGGCTGAGAAAGTCCATCAAAGGAATAAAAGACCATATGACAAACAATTGTCTTTCCAATCCTTGAATTCTGGGGATCGTGTGTTGATCAAGAACTTAAGGTTAAAGGGTAAACACAAGCTTCAACCCAGATGGAGTCCAGTACCCTATGTAGTCTGTGATAAACTCCCAAATATACCAGTATATCGGGTAAAACTTGAAACGGGAAGCTGAAAAGTCAGAACACTTCACAGAGACCAACTGTTACCCATAGGGCAACAGGTGAGGTGGCCACAAAGCAAAGTGGAGAGAAACCCAGTGAGGAAGAAGAAAAGGACTGATGTTGATGTTCCAGCACTGACAAATAAAGATGTATTATCCTCTGAAACTTCCTCTGAGTTTAAATACAATGTTTCAAAACCTTATAGATCAAATCTGGAGGGAACGCGGAATAAGAATGACACTTTACCCAGTAAGTCAGAATTGGAATGCCAGGAGAGGAACCTGATCCATGAAGGCCTTTCTACTGAGGAAGGACACTTGTTACATGAATAGGATGCAGAGAGCAGCATTTCAAGTTAGTCCAGTTTCTCTGTAAGAGATGAAGAAGAAAGTGAAGAAGACACAAGTGGGGAGGAAGAAGAAAGTGAACCAGTTAGGGAAAAAATGAGAATAAAGCCAGTTGTTAAACTCACCTTTGATAAGCCAGGGAGGTCAAAAGATCAGCCCCTAACTTTTGTTCACAGAGGAGTAATATTTCAAATAGGAAAGAAAGTAAATCAAAAGAAACGTAAACCAGAAGTGTAGGTAATATCCTAAAAGAAAATATTAGGTTGTCCACAAGTCTGTATGGGGACATCCAGACATTTAAAAAAAGGGGGGGGGGGTGAAGCCTTGTTGAAGTTTATTGATTTGATTTAGTAATATTTCCTTTATATTATTTTCTAATATTTTATTAATATGTATTGTATGTGTATTGGTTTCCTCATATAATATTATTGTGATGGAAAAGGAAGAAAAATGTATGATTGTGTTAAACACAATTATTGGCCCCCCTCGAAATTCTTATGAGTAAAATATCTCTGAAGTATATTCCCATTCATATTCAAGTCAATTCACCTTTATTTCTATATGGCTTTAAATAAAAAGGATTGCGTCAAAGCAACTGAACAACATTAATTAGGAAAACTGTGTGTCAATAATGCAAAATGACAGTTAAAGGCAGTTCATCATTGAATTCAGTGATGTCATCCTCTCAGTTCAGTTTAAATAGTATCTATGCACTCATTTGCAATCAAGTCAATGATATCGCTGTAAATGAAGTGATCCCAACTAAGCAAGCCAGAAGTGACAGCGGCAAGGAACCAAACCTCCATCGGTGACCGAATGGAGAAAAAACCTTGGGAGAAACCAGGCTCATTTGGGGGGCCAGTTCTCCTCTAAGCAGACGAAACCAACAGTTCAATTCCAGGCTGCAGCAAAGTCAGATTGTGCAGAAGAATCATCTGTTTCCTGTGGTCTTGTCCCGGTGGTCGTCTGAGACAAGGTCTTTACAGGAGATCTGTATCTGGGGCTCTAGTTGTCCTGGTCTCCGCTGTCTTTCAGGGCTATAGAGGTCTTTTCTAGGTGCTGATCCACAATCTGGTCTGGATACTTACTGGATCCGGGTGGCTGCAGTGATCCTCTGACTTGGATACAGACTGGATCTGATGGCTACGGTGACCTCGGAATAAGAGAGAAACAGACAAATATTAGCGTAGATGCCATTCTTCTTAATGATGTAGCAAGTACATATGGTGTTATGGGAAGTGTTCCCAGTTCCAGTTTACCTAATTAATGAAGCCTAAAAATAATTTAACGGATTTGGATATTAAAAGCATGTTTGTGTGTTATGTGTAAGCCAGGTTAAAGAGATGGGTCTTTAATCTAGATTTAACAATGTTAGGTAGGTTATTCCAGAGTTCAGTAGTTCATGAGTTGATGCAGTTTTACAAATGCTAGAAACATGGCTTTCTAAGGAAAGATTGCTATCAAAAAGCACACTTAGGTTCCTAATTGATGACGAAGAATTGACAGAGCATGTAAAGTGTGAAGACTAATTGCCCTAGTATTGAGCCCTGAGGTACTCCATACTGCACTTGTGATCGATATGATACCTCTTCATTCACTACTACGAATTGATGACGGTCATATAAGTATATTTTACCATGCTAATGCACTTTCATTAATGCCAACAAAGTGTTCTAGTCTATGCAAAAGAATGTTGTGGTCAATAGTGTCGAACACAGCAGTAAGATTCAATAGCACTAATAGAGAGATACAACCATGATCAGATGATACAAGCAGGTCATTTGTAACTCTAAGGAGAGCAGTCTCAGTACTATGATCTAAATTATCTAAATCCTCATTGGAAATCTTCACAGATACCATTTTTCTCTTAGAAGGAATATAATTGTGAGGATACTACCTTTTATAGTATCAGAAAAAGGGAGATTTGAGATCGGCCTATATTTAACCAGTTTTTTTGGGTCAAGTTGTGTTTTTTTGATGAGAGGCTTAATAACAGCCAGTTTGAAGGTTTTTGGTACATATCCTAATGACAATGAGGAATTAATAGTAGTCAGAATAGGATCTATGACTTCTGGAAACAAGAAAAATTATCCTAGCTCATTCAAAAACAAACTAAAGCATATTCAGTTATCAGTCATGACTGGAACTTTAAATGGGAAAGGCTTCTATGATCAGATGAAACAAAAAAAATAAATTAGCTTTTTAGCAATAAACACAAAAAAAAAAAAATACCCCATGTGTCCAATAAAATATACAGCTGTATATTTGATGTTGTGGGCCTATATTTCTACTGGAGATCCTGGAAATCTTGTTTAGATAAATGGCATCATGGATTCTATAAAATACCAAAAGATAAAAAATCAGTAAGTGACTGACTCTGTTAGAAATCTTATAATGGGCCATGTTTGGACCTTACAAACATACAATAACCCAAACACAAACCTCAAAAACAATACAGAAATAGGTCACTGAGCTCAAAAGCAAGTTTCTGCTATAGCCATTCCAGTCCTCTGACCTGAACCTTACGAAAAATGAGAGGAGTGAACTGAAGAGGAGAAGCACCAACATGGAGCTGGGAATCTAAAGGGTCTGGAGTGATTCTGGATGAAGGAATGGTCTCTGATCTCTTGTCAGGTGTTCTCTAACCTCATTAGGCATTATAAGAGAACATTTAGACCTGTTAAAGTGGGAAATGGAGGTTTCAAAAAGTATTGAATAAAAGGGGTCCATTAATTGCGGCCAGTGTGTATTACAGAAAAATATAAAACATTATGTTATATTTAGTATTGTCACATCTAGGTGGATTTTTTTGTTGTATTTTTCCAACTGTCTGTATAGTAGATAATTTTTTCATATCAAACCATGACCCCCGAACCGTTAACCTTTCTACCCCTAATAGTTTAGAAATATTAATTTTGTTCTATTTCATATAATCAGTGCACTGGCATCCAGCTGTCGGTTAACAGATTAAAATGGAATTCTGCTACCCCGTCTCTAACTGGAAGCTCTGTAGTGGATCTGTTATCAACCAGCAAATTCAGATTAAGGGAAAATAACTACTAGTAGGCACACATTTTTTTTAAACTTTGTCCTTCAAGCTGGAAAAATCAGGTTTACTCAGTGGCTTCACTCTCCCAAGGCTGTGGAAAATGTTACCACATTTTCAGTTATATCCTACACTGGCTCTTGGTAAAGAGGGCTCAGCTTGTTACACAGTGTAATGCCATATATGTCCCATATCTGGCAGTGGCGTTGTTGTGTGGGTTCAGGCGCAGTTGGCTCTGAGACCTGTTAATAAAGTCACATATTGATTCAGCTCATGCTTGTTTATTGCGTCTTACACAAATACAGTGTCAGAAGTAAGCACCAACTCATGATCATGGCCTTGAACAGTATTCCTGCTCCCGAGAGAATGCAGATGACCGGGCACAAAACAAAACAAATAATATATTACTCCTTAATTGGGTCTTTGTCCTTTAGCAGCACTATGTCTCCATCCTTGAGAATTGGCTTTTTGGTATACCACTTTTATATGATCTGATGTGTATTCAAGTACTCCAGCCTTCATCTTGCCCAGAACGTGTCTGCTAATGCAATTGGTGGAGTCCCAATCTTCTGCGTAAGCAGCATTGCTGGAGTAAGTATAAGAGGTGCTTCCGGGTCTTAAGGAGACTGGTATCAATGGGCTAGAGTTAATTATGGCCATGACCTCTGCCATCAATGTGCACATTAAATCCAGATCTTGATACGCCGTGCCGTTCCTATCATGCACTCCCAACTGCCTCCTATGTTAGACGCATGGGGGGGGGGGGGGGGTTAAAGACCAATGTGCATTTTTGATTGAGTATGCATTGAAACTGTACTCTTGAGCCTCTGGGGCAAGCTTTAACTCATTGGTAGCCCCAACAAAATTTGTCCCTCGATCTGACCTAATCTGCTTTGCTGGTCCCCTGATCGAGAAAAACCTGCGGAGGGCATTTATGCAGCTTGAAGCAGTCATCGACTCAATCACCTCCAACTGGACAGCTCAACAATATCGCCCACCTCTTACTGTTGGCACTTCCACCTCTGGTCCGATGTGCCACGACTTCCCAAGGCCCAAACACGTCCAGCCCTACATAGGTAAATGAAGGCTCTTGCTGCAGGCGCTCTGGGGGTGGTCCGGCATCTTCTGCTGTTCCAACCTTCCACGCAATTTTCTGCATGTCACACATTTGTAGATAAAGCTGTTGATGTCTCGTTTTGCTCCCACTATCCATAGGCCACTTCCACGCACAGCACCTTCTGTGAAGTGCCTTCCCTGGTGTTTAACCTGTTCGTGGAGATGGCAAATAAGTGTTCAGCAGAAACACCGCAAGATGATGCTTGCCCGGGATAAAAATGGGATGAGTCTCATCTGCAGGTAGGTTTGAATGGGTAATGCATCCTCCTACATATAGCAGACCCTCTTCGTCCCTCACAGGATGTAACTTCTTTAGATGTCCCATGGGACCTCTTCTGCGTAAACCTCACGTTTCACACTCTTTATGATGACGTGTTCTGCCTTGGTTAACTCAGCGCTTGTAATGCCTTTCTTGCAGTAGTGCCATCCAACACATTCTGCGTCATGTTCTGGTTTGTGTAAGCTTCGTGACACATGTAACAGTTGAGCTACAGCTCTTGTCAGTCGGCTCCATGACGAAAAGCATTCAAAATGCTTGGTGTCCAGTTGTTCTCCTAAAACCTTTGTCGAACGCGCTGTGACCTTTAGGCGAAGTTCCACATCCGAGACTGGATTGACCAGTTCAAAGGCGTTGATGACTCCTCAGGTTCCAATAAAAATCTTGGTCCCATCAACCAACTGGTTCCTTGCAACTGACTTGCAGGCACAGATCTTGAGCCGAGATCGGCTGGATTGTTTTCGATGGCTACATATCTCCACTGACCCAGATGGCTGGACTGTCTGATGCGCTGCATGCGGTTATTCACATATACGTTGAACCTTCGAGATTCATTAGTTTTATATCCCAACACAACCTTACTGTCCGTAAAGAATGTGATCCTGTCCAACTTAAGCCATATTTCCTCTCTGATCTGGTCCGCAATTTCTGTGGCAAACACTGCAGCGCAGAGTTCTAGTCTCGGGATGGTAAGCTCTGCCAGAGGTGCCAGTTTGGTCTGGCTGAGTACGAAACTGACTTCTGTGTGACCTTCATCAATTTTTTTTTCAGTTTCTTATAAATATCTTAATGGGTAAAGTCAAATATCACTGTAATCAGCACAGAACTATAATAATATGTGAAATGCATGTATGTACATGATTGTATTTTTGAGAAAAAAAATATTATGCGTGGTTAGTGAAAAACTAAAAATGTTAAATCACTTGAATAAGGCAAAAAACACAAAGAACATTGGTTCCCGGGACTTTTGAGAACTGGAACTTGTAGCCTAGAATGTTGAAAAAATCATCTTGTTTACTCACTTACAGAAAACAATATATTGATTAAAATTTTCTAAGACACTTTTTGTTGGTAAAAGGCATATGCGAGTAGGGGTCAACTATCATGAATATCATTGTGATTTATGCA
Source organism: Carassius gibelio (assembly GCF_023724105.1). Classification (NCBI taxonomy): domain Eukaryota; kingdom Metazoa; phylum Chordata; class Actinopteri; order Cypriniformes; family Cyprinidae; genus Carassius; species Carassius gibelio. The sequence continues at coordinate 23,621,520 of NC_068394.1, read as the reverse complement.
TAATGAGCTGCATAATGAGCCTTTAAGTCAGCTTGTGTGACTGAGAGGGAAGAGTTACAAGATAGAATGTGAGAACAAAATAAATCTATATTATTTTATGTTTGTAGTTTATTTAGAATATATTTAACTATCCCACAACACAATTTAATATCCACTTGGGGAGCAGTTAAACAGTTTATTAGGAACAATCAAAGCTGATTATTATTATTATTGTTGTTGTTGTTGAAAAGAGCTGAGAATATTTTTCAGTTTTTTAGGGGGGATAAATTGAAAGAACGGCATTGTTTGTTACATTTATATTATTTACATCAAGCTTTTGAATGGTATAGTATTGTATATTGTTATTGAAACTTCATAATATTTCACTTGATTATACATTTAGTCAAGAATATAGTTTGGAAAAAGTCTTTGGAAAAAGTCTAACTAGTAAAATGTTTACACGTTATTTGAAAACTAGTACAAGTATATAAATAAATAAAAAGAAACTTACTCATGTTTATGATCTCTGCTGAATAAAGTGCTTCATTCTTTTTTTCTGAGGAAATCCATTTCTCAAATCCTCAACCACATCAAATCTTTTTGGGGTGAATTATGTCTTATTCCTCTCATCGCGAAGCAAACAGTAAAATAAAAAAACGTGAAAAACAGTCTCGTTGCTTTTCGTTGTGGGCGTATTCAAGCCACGCGCTTCAGTTTGAATCTGAATAGCGCGTTCAGCACGGGGGCGTGGTCTCATTAGAAGATAATGAAGAGAGGCGTGAAAAACGGACATCGCGTTGTTTTCATATGGATTACTTTATCACAGAATATTTGTTTTTCGGCGGCACTTGTTTAGTCTAAAAACAGACATGTCAAGCTTTCTCTCATGTCTCTTCATTGAGTATTCACGGAGTTACAGTTCATTTTAATGACGTGTTTGTAAATGAAGATCAGCGCAAACAAAGGCTGCAGACAGCACACCTTGTTTGTTATCTTTATTTTATAGGTGCACAAAGTTGTGTTTTTATTATGTCTGTATACAAAAAAAAAGTAGACCCTTTACAGATTCGATTGATGTATTGCTCTTATCTGTAGATTAAAACTGAAAGTGTAATTTAAGTTCTTTTCGGGGTTATCAGGAGAAAATGACTCATAAGGCATATATGCATTAATCAACTCCAGAGGGTTAATTGGGTCTTAAGTTGTTAAACAGCTTCAAAATAACGGCATTCTACATTAAACGGTCTCTTGTAACTATCTTAATTACACCATACTCCCCATCTGGTATCTGTAAGAGGCCATATATACTTTAACCTAAACAACCTCTAACTCCAAGAGTAGAACGACCTCAGATACTGGTCTCAGGTAAGTCCTGGGGGGTTGGTGGGAGGCCACCTTTACTTCCACTTTCCTAACCAGCCCATCATCACTCTGAAAGGCCTTTGCTATTACTCCCATTGACCATTCATGCCTTCTTGCTTGTTTGTCCTTTAGCAGCACTATGTCTCCATCCTTGAGAATTGGCTTTTTGATATACCACTTTTATCTGATCTGATGTGTATTCAAGTACTCCAGCCTCCATCTTGCCCAGAACGTGTCTGCTAATGCAATTGGTGGAGTCCCAATCTTCTGCGTAAGCAGCATTGCTGGAGTAAGTATAAGAGGTGCTTCCGGGTCTAAGGAGACTGGTATCAATGGGCTAGAGTTAATTATGGCCATGACCTCTGCCATCAATATGCACATTAAATCCAGGATACGCCGTGCCGTTCCTATCATGCACTCCCAACTGCCTCCTATGTTAGACGCATGCGGGGGGGTTAAAGACCAATGTGCATTTTTGACTGAGTAGGTATGCATTGACACCGTCCTCTTGAGCCTCTGGGGCAAGCTTTGACTCATTGGTAGCCCCAACAAAATTTGTCCCTCGATCTGACCTAATCTGCTTTGCTGGTTTCCTGATCGAGAAAAACCTGCGGAGGGCATTTATGCAGCTTGAAGCAGTCATCGACTCAATCACTTCCAAATGGACAGCTCAACAATATCGCCCACCTCTTACTGTTGGCACTTCCACCTCTGGTCCGATGTGCCACGACTTCCCAAGGCCCAAACACGTCCAGCCCTACATGGGTAAATGAAGGCTCTTGCTGCAGGCGCTCTGGGGGTGGTCCGCCATCTGCTGCTGTTCCAACCTTCCAAGCAATTTTCTGCATGTCACACATTTGTAGATAAAGCTGTTGATGGCTCGTTTTGCTCCCACTATCCTTAGGCCACTTCCATAGCACCTTCTGTGAAGTGCCTTCCCTGGTGTTTAACCTGTTCGTGGAGATGGCAAATAAGTAACACCGCAAGATGATGCTTGCCAAGGATAAAAATGGGATGAGTCTCATCTGCAGGTAGGTTTGAATGGGTAATGCATCCTCCTACATATAGCAGACCCTCTTTGTCCCTCACATGATTTAACTTCTTTAGAGGACTACTCCCAGGTAAGTCTTGTTTGCTTTTAAAGCATGTAATCTCTTCTGCATAAACCTCATGTTTCACACTCTTTATGATGACGTGTTCTGCCTTGGTTAACTCAGCGCTTGTAATGCCTTTCTTGCAGTAGGGCCATCCAACACATTATGCGTCATGTGCTGGTTTGTGTAAGCTTCGTGCCACATGTAACAGTCGAGCTACAGCTCATCAGTCGGCTCCATGATGAAAAGCATTCAAAATGCTTGGTGTCCAGTTGTTCTCCTAAAACCTTTGTCGAACGTGCTGTGACCTTTGGGGCGAAGTTCCACATCCGAGTCTGGATTGACCAGTTCAAAGGCCATAATATCCGTTGGTTCCAATAAAAATCTTGGTCCCATCAACCAACTGGTTCCTTGCAACTGACTTGCAGGCACAGATCTTGAGCCGAGATCGGCTGGATTGTTTTCGTTGGCTACATATCTCCACTGACCCAGATGGCTGGACTGTCTGATGTGCTGCATGCGGTTATTCACATATACGTTGAACCTTTGAGATTCATTATTTATATATCCCAACACAATCTTACTGTCCGTGAAAAATGTGATCCTGTCCAACTTAATCCCCATTTCCTCTCTGATCTGGTCCGCAATTTCTGTGGCCAACACTGCAGCGCAGAGTTCTAGTCTCGGGATGGTAAGCTCTGCCAGAGGTGCCAGTTTGGCCTGGCTGAATACGAAACTGACTTCTGTGTGACCTTCGTCCATTTCCACCTTTAAGTAGGCAACTGCTGCAATTGCCTTTACAGAGGCATAAGAACATAGCTCTGTAGCTTTGGCCATGGTCAGTGAACATGTAGAATAGGTGCGACTGATGTTCAGATGATTAAGACCTTGCAGTGAGTCCTGGCACCGTTGCCACTTCTCAAATTTCTCTGGAGGCAGGGGAGTGTCCCAATCTGTACCTTGAGAGACTAGTTCTCATAGAAGGAACCTGCCCTCGACTGTCACAGGCAGCAGGAAGCCCAAAGGATCAAACACGCTGTTGATGATCGAGAGCACCCCTCTGCGCGTTAAGGGTTTCTGGGGCTCTGGAATGTTAAAGGTGAATGTATCCCTTGTATCCCAGGCTACAACCAGACTGAGCTGGATGGGTAAGTCATCAACTGCAAGGTCCAGAGTCTTCATACCCATGGCTCGATCTTCTTTAGGAAAGGCATTTATAACATCGACCTTGTTTGATGTGATCTTGTGGAGCTTTATGTTGTAACCTACCAGAAGATTTTGGGCTCTCTTTAGAACATCAACTGCTTCAACCTCAGTCGGAAAAGACCGCAAGGCATCATCCACATAGAATTATTCTTTTTCAATCCTTTGGAAGACTGTTGCACCAAGGAGGTCCTCTTGCTGCTCCAGAGAATGAGGCCAAAGTAAGGAGACGTTCTGATGAAGAGGCTGACTTAAATCCTCCTTAACTTTGACAAGGTTCTCACAAGGAAGCATATAACTGGGACGACCATTGTCCATAATACATGTTTTAAATGTGTCTACTTCTGTAGGGGTGTGGGCTCCACCCAGGCAGACGTCACCGACAATGACACGGCCGAGATTGTGCTTCTGGGCAAATGGAGCGTTGTCAAACTGCTGACAAACCTTGTGGACCTGGAGAATGTCCCTTCCTAAAAGGAGCAAGATGTCTGCAGTGTCATCGAAAGCAGGTATTTGGTCAACCATAGTTCACATGTGGCTGTGGCGGTACACTGCTTCTGGGGTTGGGATTTCTGCTCTGCTGTTTGGGACATTATTGCTTCTGCTTCCTGCTTGAGCACATCTAATTCTGTCTCTAGACGAGCTTGTTCGATTTAAAAAAAAATTATTTTATTTTAATGGGGTGGTGTTAGCGCAGTGGATAAGACACATGCCTTTGGTGTGAGAGACGCAGGTTCGTATCCACTGTGAGACACCAATGTGTCCCTGAGCAAGACACTTATCCCCTAGTTGCTCCAAAGCCATGCGCCTTCTGACATATCATCAGCATCAGCTAAATGAATAAATGTAAATATAAATGTAATGTTCACTTCCTTTCTGATGAAGGAGGCTCTGGCTTTTGCTGCTTCCGCCTCTGCCCGTGCCGTAGCAGCTGCCATGTTGACCATAGATCTTTGAGAACGTGTAGATCAATGTGCACTAGATGACGTTTGTGATTTTGCATCAGCATTCTTCATGTTGTCTTGTATTTTTGGGGGCATTCTACATTAAACAGTCTCTTGCAACTTTATTAATTACACCACACCAATCATTACACTCAGCGGTCGTCAGTCATGCCCACCACAGAGACTTGATTTGTGAGTCCTTCTTAGTGTCTTCGACAGACTAGGGCATCAGAAAAGATGTTCAGTTAGTAATATTACAAATTATAAGTTTAGCTAGTAATTTTGAGTTCATGTTGGGAGTTGGGGTTGTTAATGGAGGGAAGGGGTTGTTAGTGAATTCTTTTAATAAAGGGAGATATTACACAGTGCAATTCCATATATGGCCTGTATCCGGTGGTGGCGCAGTTGGTGCTGAGGCCTAATGTCGCATATTGATTCAAATCGTGCTTGTTTATTGCATCTTACACAAACACAGCTGGCATCACTGAACCATTGTTACTTTGCAGAGGGTCTGATAGTTCTCTGCAGAAGGTCTGATAGTTCTCTACAGTGGTCTGACGATGAACCATGGGACACCAAGACCAGGATCCTTCAGCTTGAGATTTGTGATCTATCCAACACCCATGAAAATCTGCTACAGACTTTGCAGACAATGCAGTGAGAAAGGTAAACATTTCAACAAACTATGGATCAGTATTCTCAAGAGCTCTCTCAGTAACAGTCTGCAGTACAGTTTCCTTCTCCTCCTCCTGCCACCTCTATGCGGCCCACACCCACGCTGTGCAGTTTGCCCAGACCACAGCCAGTGTCAGCTCCAAAATTCAGATCTAATGAGTTAGACCAGTCTGATCACAGTTCCGAGGTCTTCCTAGCTCCCATAGTTGTTCAGATAACAAAGCAACACTCCTCCTACCATCCTTCATATCTGAACCAGTCAGGTGAGATTCTTCAAGGGGGGAAAAGGCCTATCACTCCAGAACTGAACCACCTCACAAACATATGCGTCATATACGAGCCAGAGTCCAAAACTCTACCTTAATCTGACTCTCTCCGGAACTCTCACACCCATACCAAGCATTAAGCCCAGTATGCTGAACTATAGCAAATATACTGAGGTCCAGCCCCTAATATTTCAGACTGTATAAATCTGAATTCTAGAGAATTCTTAAGGCCCCAGTTTACTGATGAAATGATGATGTGTAGGCAATCTAGGTGTGAGACAAGCACCGATGGTCAGAATATTATAGACAAAAGCAGTTCAGAGTGAAGTAACATGTTTGCAATACAAAATAAGAATCAGTCCTGTGAATGTCTCATAGTCTGTAAAACTTTAGCATGATGTGGAAAATGTGTTCAGTTGTAATTTTTTTTAATAGTGTTCATTTATTTTTTCTTGAAAATGAAGAAAATTGTGTATATATATATATATATATATATATATATATATACATATATACACACACACACACACACACACACACACACACACACACAGTACAGACCAAAAGTTTGGACACACCTTCTTATTCAAAGAGTTTTCTTTATTTTCATGACTATGATTCACACTGATTCACACATGCAGAATTATATACATAACAAAAAAGTGCGAAACAACTGAAAATATGTTATATTCTAGGTTCTTCAAAGTAGCCACCTTTTGAAATTATTTTAAATTGAAATAACATATCACAATATTACTTTTTTTTCTGTATTTTTGATCAAATAAATGCAGGCTTGATGTGCAGAAGAAACTTCTTTCAAAAACATTAAAAATAGTAATGTTTCCAAACTTTTGGTCTGTACTGTAAGGTACTTTAAATGGTTAAAGCAAGTATCTTTCTCTATGGAGATTTAAATGCTGCTTAAAGTTTGTCTATGATTTGAATCGTTGTTTTCTTCCAAGGGTTACTGTCTGTGAGTTTGCATAACTGAGCTTATTCTGTGACCACGCTCTCTCTCTCTCACCTCCCTTCTCTCTCATTCATTCTCTCTCTCTCTCTCTCTCTCTCTCTCTCCCTCCCTTATTTGGATTCCGTTATGTCTTGTACAAAGTTTACTGTCTGTATTGTCGTACGCATATTTACTCTGTGTGATTTGTAGTTTGATGTATTATTAGTTTAATTATTAAAAACCCATATATATATTCATGATTGCCTCTGAACCGCTCACATTACGAGTCAATGAAGTGTCTGATCTTTAGCTACATGCTGTTTACTTCGAGTAACTAAATTTATCATAATGATAGGATAATGTTTTCATGGCCAGAGAATATTTTTCCTTGAATTATAAGAAGTGATAACTTTATTGAAAATTGACAAGTTAATCTTACGGCCGTTTGCTGGACAAACCACTGTTTGATTTGCTGTAATTTACAGTAAGAGATATCACTATAATTGATATGAAGAATGGAATATTGACATGAGTAAATTACAGTGCCCTGTAATGAGTTATTGATAAATGCAATTGAGCTATTTTTCATAATCAATAATATTAATGTAACTGTCATATGAGATATATATTAATCATATTCCTGATTAATTATTCAAATTCCCTATATATCATGAGTTAATTATTATGTACAACCCAGTGCGGCTACATTTTGGTGGAGGATAACGCGCGCATTTCAAACTTCGTTTTGTGAGCAATCAATCTGTATATATGGTTATTAATAATTTCTACATGTGCGCTATGAAATTATGTATTTGTGAGATAAGTCGCAAGATGTGAACTCACTCCTTACTGACTGAGGCAAAAAGCTGATCAGTCAGCACGTTAGGTATTTATAGAAACTTAACAGTATAGTCACTGTTATTTTAATGAAAGTAAACTGCAGTATAATGTTAAAAAGTCTCCTGTTAAGAAAGACCAAGATCTTTTTACAGTGAGAACATTTTAATATGAATAATTAAAAGATGAAGAAATCTTTTATTAGTTGCAACATGTAAATCTGAACATGAGCGATGTTCCTCTGATTCAGTTAAAAAGGCCTGGTTTATTAAATATCGTTATTGAAAAACTCCTGGTCTAAAATTGGCTTAGCTACCCGATTTTATACCTTAAACATTTAAATCATAAGTGCTATTTTGATAATTGTTTATGGGAGTCAACCATTTTTTTTTTTACATTTGTGTTTTGGAAGTGAGCGGATCCTTCCTTCACCCTATGTTTAATATAGCACATCAAAGGTCATAAAACCTTTTTCTGTTTGTTACTTGTGATTTTTGATGCAGAAAATCAGCCTGACAAACGATCAGATTCTAAGTCATATTGAAATAGTAATTCCGCTATCTAAACACCAGAGGGAGCTCTTTGTTTAGAAGTTTCAAGTTACGCCCTGCCTTCTGATTCCAGCTTGCATGAGTGCAAGTTCGCCATCCCGTGGCCGTTTCAGATAATGTGCTCTGATGGCTAATTTCTAATCCCCTTTGATGTATTGAATTAGCGGTCTAAATTCTCAACAATTATTTGCATTTACAGCTTTGCTCGTGCGAATATTATTACAGGGAAACAAAAGAATTTTCCCTTCCTTGGACTGTTTACATTTACTTTAAATTGGGTTCAAACATGATTTTAATTAAAAAGTAATTGTTTAATAGTTAAAATCTAGATGTTCAGGTCAACCACTGATTGACCCACTTAGAAGATAAGCCATCTAGTGGCAGTCTCCTGTTAAGTCAGTTAACAGCTTGCAGCTGTCTGATCTCCCTTTTCCATTCTGTTTTGAATTGCATGTCTACTTTTACCTTTGTTTTGATTAATTTCATAATTGTTAATGATACCTTTCAGCTATCATTGGTTATTATAGGATATTATTCAGATTTTCCTTTTAATTCTTACATGCTTATTTTAAATTTTGATTTAAACCAGTTTTGAATTTTTAATTTGAATTAAGTTTTCTGCTAACGAGGTTAAGCACAGAGAGGCAGTACTCCCCCCTTGTGGTGAAAACCAGCTACTACTTCTCCCGTGTTTCATTCCTTTCTTTTATTTTGATTTTTATTATTTTTCTTCTCTCTTTTGGCTTAGGTTATTTTGATAATTACCATCATTATCATAATGTTTTTTTGTTTGTTTGTTTTATCATTATTAGATAAAGCTGTTACCTTTCCTTTCTACATATATATTTACTCAATTGATGTTAAAACAAACCAAACCTTAATTAACTTTAAGTTTCCTTTGTCCATCCTTTGTGTATTTGATCGTAGAACTCCCTTGGTGATTGGACAGTCATCTCAGGTTTCCAGTGAGCAAGGCTGCCCGACCGGTGTTACCGACACTGGCTGCAAGTGAAACTCTGTTCCTCTTGTCTCTGTCCGTTAGCGGCACGCAGTGGAGACATCATCAATTTGGCACTCCAAAGGTTGTGTTAAAAGTCACAAGCTGTTTGAGAGGGTGCAACGCCAGAGTAACGGAGGACCGGGGACACTGCAGTTGAGTGTTTGAGGAGCGCTGGAGAGGTTGACCAAGCCACTGGTTTCCACCTGAATGACTTCGATTCACCCAGGTGAACCAAATGTGATAAAACCCATCCACTTATTATAAGCCACAGAATATTAGATATTCCCCCGGATATATTTTAAGTGTTTGACCCTTTTGCTTCTTTAAGCCACACCATATTTCTAGGTTTCCTACCCAGATAGCCCACTCACCTGTTGGCCCTATCTTAAAACCTAGCAGTAGGCTTAGGCCTCCTCATTCTCACTAACACATTGTGTTTCTATTGTTTTTATCTCATTTCAAGTGTTGTGTTTCACTTTGATCTTTTTCTATCCTCTGTTCTGTTGTGATTTGTTTCTTTCATTTCACATAGAGACAGTAACCTGTGAGAGCCACCAAGGAAGCTAAATAGTAGAGCGACAACCAGCAGCCGGTGTCATCACGTGACCCGCTAGGCTACTGTCTGTCAAATCTCCAATTCAGGTCCTTCGTTGACCCAAGTTAATTGGCTACTGAACTGTCTGACTGTTTGAATCAGTTAGCCCCAAAATTCCCATAAACGGCACAGCCCGTATGAATATAGCTTGTTAACCATAGAACGAACTTGCATTGGTCTTTTTGTGTGTGTGCTGTGCTTCTCTCACCAACAGTGAAGTCAGGATGTTCCAGTCATCCAGTCCAGCAGTCCACGGGGGCCACCTCTCGACATGGTTGAAAGCAGTGACGACCCCCTTCCTGCCCAAGGACGCCAGTAACCTGCAGCACCCAGAGAAACTAGACACCGAGCTAGATGAACTGATGGCACACGATCCAACCCAAAGCGACTACTACAAAGAACTCGCCAGGATCTTCGGAAGCCTAGTTCACATTCTCGTCGCCCAGGCACGGCTTAGTGAACGGAGCAACATTGACCTTGAACAGCAAGCAGCAACGCTTAAGCTTTAAGCGGAGGAGGCCTGGACGGACCAGGCCCCAACCCAGAGTCGTCTTGATGAACTAGATGAACTTGACACGGTTCACACAGAACTGAGACAATCTCACAGATTACAGAGTGGCTGGATCGGAGAAACGCACACCACAAAGTTTCTCCCGGCCCGCCACTCCAACCCTTTCAGCCAAGAACCCAGAGCTGAAAAAGAGGGTGTAAGCTCACGGCTCAAGAAATCACCAGCAAGCTTACAAGAACACCTGTCAACAATGGAGGGGAGAGAACCCTTCCAGAGAACGCATGCCACTAAACCCTGCACGGCTCAAAGAGAACTTGACAAGCTAGCCAGAAGCATCTCTACATTGAATCCAGATCCTGCAGGAGGACAGGACGTTCATGCTTCTTTAGCAGAACATTGACTTTCATTTGCAAACTGTCACTAACATGACAGATGTGAACACATTGTACCTGTTAAAAATCACGTCCAGCCGTTATGTACATTGTTTTCTGGATCGTCAACCAGAGACTGTCAAAGCGTACTATCAGCAACTGCTACAAACTTTGATTCTTGAATTCTCTGATCCAGACTTAGACCATGGGCTTCTTATTGCTATGGACCTCAAACAGGGCCTACTTGAAAACCCACAGACTTTCTGTAGTCAGCTACGAAAAGCCTACTTCAGAGCATGCAACGAACCAGGTATGGAAAAGGATGTCGACTTAAAAACTCTGTTCCTCCGAAACCTACATGCCAGTTGGAGTTTTCATCTCAGAGTCCCATCGTGTCTGTGTAACATGACTACACAAGAGTTATGGAACTTGGCCCACAAATCTTGCACCAAGCAAAATACTATTTGTGAAAAGACTGTGAAAAACCCCAAAATCTCTGTCTCTGAGCACTGCTTGGAGTTAACCCTAGAGGGTGCCCTACAACACCACAGTCACAGACATTTTTACAGAGAGTCAATACCGTTCCAAGTCAGCAGAGGGCAACACAATCGTGGTGGTGCTCGTCCAACGCACCAGAGCGAGCGATTCTGGGACCGTCGACCCAAAAAGAGCCAATCCCCACCATCCAGGACACAAAGCCCCGACAGCCGGCAGTGGAACCACTTTCGACATGACACTGGTAAGCTCAATCCTGAGCCCACGTCAGAAAAACCCAGGGCAGCCACATCTGAGACAGCAGGGATCCTGAGGGTGCTGAAAGAGCTTCTTTACATGAAAACTCGCAAGGAAGATGAGCCAAGCACCCCAGAACACTGCCCGTCATCCACAGACCACAGAGCTAACTGTCACATCACAAGGTGACCGCATCACCCAAGCTCCACAGCTGACAACTGCACACCCTGAACGAGACCGCACAGGTCCTCACACCAGGTACCACAAACACAAGGTACCAGAAAATGCTGTTTTGACTACCTGTCTTCGCAGCGAGCTACACAAGACCGGTCCTTACCACCCATCTATTGTCACACCTGCCCTGAAGCCAACATTCCTGGGCAGCCTTGTCAAAAAGGGGGTGGGCCGAAAAGGAGTCAGCAGGGAACACCTGATTGACACAGGATCAAACCTGACGGTGATCTCATCTCACCTTTTCAAGAGACTCCAATTTGAAGCTAAGAGACAAGATCGATCTCTTACACCTCAAACTTGTGAACTGAATGTACAGTCGTACAGCCAGAAAGACATCCGGTTTGAACAGGTTGTTTCCATTCACCTGACAATCGGTCTGATGAGTCTAGTACATCCCATGTGTGTCTCACCAATGAGAACTACTTGAACAGTACATTTCTCATCAGCAAAGACCTGCTAGACCACTTTGACCCTTTACCGAACTTCAAACAGCTAAAAGACTTTGCTCAAGTGCGAGAACCTCTTTCCCTCCAGCCACACAGGTTGCCAGAGCCAGACTGTCAGGTCACAGAGGTCACGGGAACTCCCACAGAGCCAGACGGTCAGGTCACAGAGGTCACGGGAACCCCACCAGCCAGCCATGGGTACGACACCCTAACGACAGGCTCAAGTTCAAGCCTCTGTACCTTAGTCAACAAACAGGGTACGGTGGCACCAGCTTACACCAAAGGGGTCACTGTTCGGCTCAACCTGCAATGTGGTCAAACCTTAAACCACACGCTGGGTTTCTTCCAATCCTCACCTGAATGTGTGGAACTCGGACTCACACTTGAAGCCACACCCCTCACTGAAATGTCATCTTGTATAGTCTACATCCTGTGCAACAACTGCACGGCAACGGACATCAACATTCCCAAGGCCTACCGGCTGGGATGGCTACTGAGCCATTACTTTAATGACTTTGAAAACAACACATTGTTCACTGCACCCTTCAAATTCGTCGCCATCACACCTGTCATGTCAGTGAGAAAAGACCAGGTGTGCAGAATGGATCTGACAGATGACCAACACCTCGCAGTTTACAGTCTCCCACCAGAACATCAGTGAGACTGATGAAGCTGCTACACCTCTCAATACCAAACTGACATTAACACTTGGCGACCGTCAGTTCACCCTCAACAGGTGTCTGTTCGACTTTGCCAACTCACCAGCTGAATTCAACATCTGTTTGAACAAAGCCTGTACAGACTCTAACTATGCTAGAATCAGTGTCGTGTGCCATCTTCCATGCTGTAAACAGAATGGTTTCAAAACTGCAAACAGCAAGCCAGTCAAACACCAACACCCGTTCCAGCATCACAAAAACACACAATGTGACCGTGTACTGGAAGAAGGTAAAAGGACACTTGAAGCTACCGAGTCTAGACAAGGACTTAAAAGATTAAACTGACACCCTTGCCAAAACTGGCGCACTAAACAACATTCTGTGTTCACTCCCAACCCAACCACCCACATTCAAGGTTGAAGTGATTACACACAGCATAAGAACTTTACTGGCTAAACTGCCTACCTCAGAATCGCTTACGCTGGCTCCGCTTACATGCGGGCTTCTGAAACCTCCATAATGACTTTGCTTTACCACCTCTCAGACCCCTCCATCCACCCTGGCAACCAGTCTACAGTCACTGACAACCAACGCCCCAGACCAATGCATGATACACAAAACATGCTGCGTGCCCAAACAACATTTTGGGTTGTGCACCGTCTGACACCACAATGCCAGGGCTTGTAATGCCACGGAGCAAAAGGGGGATAAAGCCAATATATTTACATGACGCAGCATGTGCTGCACCACGCAGCACCAGAGCCACTGACAAAACACTGAAGCAAGCATCATGCCAGCAGCAAGATGTGGCAAAACTGGGGCCAGGGCGAGCTAAACCCAGTCGCCGCCCACGAAGCAAAGAGACTGCCCTGTCCAACCAAAGACAGCCCTCACTTGTTTCTTTCTCTCTCTCTCTCCCTATTATCTGTACCAGGATGCTGCTGTGGTTTGCCGTGCTGTGCTGTCAGCCAAAGAGAGGACAGCGGCCACCGAGAGAACCACTGAGACTCCTGATCACCGACGACAGGGCACACTACCCCAGCACTGTAACCCAATACAGCTGGACAGGGGTCCGATGGAGAGAGGACTCCCTCACTCACACTGAGGCCGATGTCAAACACATGTTCAGCCAACATGAGAAAGTGACTCTTACACAAATGGAGTTACGTGGACACCACCACCGCTCCAAACAGGTCCCGAGAGCTTTGCTCAGAGCCGCTGCTGCTGCCAGAACGTTTAACATTGGTATGTCCAGTGTCAATTTACTGTCTTTCTACAGCGTTAACAACAGACATGCTGTGGGAGGTTACCTCCTCCAATGACAGCCTAACCACGGGTAAAACCCCACTATACATGATACCCTTAAGCCTTGTGGTAACTGTGCTGGTTTACGCCATCACCACGCCAGCTGACCTGCTACAAATACACCTGGCCAACTCTCTGGCCATCCTACTGCACGTCAACCCCAAACAGAGAGAAGTGAATGTGCTCCTGAACCAACCCATCAGTGAGTCAAGCCAAGTCTACAGACCTAAAGACATTGTCAGTGTCAGGATGTGGAAAAGCAACACCCACACCAAGACACACATTCCAGATGTGGTGGCTGTACCTGGCCCCAAACATGCACATGTGTACTTTGACCAAAGACATTCATTACCTTTGCCTTAGCAAACCCTTCCTCAGACACAACGCTGAAGGAATCTGCGGGTTGCAACCCCGGGTCAGAGATAGGCGCTGCCCTGCCGAAGCCAAGCCTCGTACACAAGTCACAGAAACGCAAGCAGAGATTGTAGGTGACAGATGGCTCATCAACACTCCTGTGCGCTCAGCTACACGGGCCTACGACCAGTATGACACCGCCACTCGTGCCAACCTGCTTGACCCTGTACTTAAAGGTGCCACCCAACACATTGACATTACTCCCGTTGACACAGCACTCCAAGTACTGTCTCGACAGCCCGTTCTGAACCCATCATCTGCGGTCCGAGCCTGGACTGCTGCCGACACTGCACGGTGCATCTCTACTGTCATTGGTCCCGCCCTGACCCTTGGTGTGACCTTCATCCTACACAGGAGACTCAACGAGATGCAAACCGCTACAGCCAAACTCACGACAACCGTGGCTGGAGGTCTCCGATGGAATCCCCGGAAAGGGGGTGCCAAGTCAAAGACAACACCGAACCTCATCAAGCTGAATCCTCAGCTCCAGGAACCACCTGTCATCTTGAACCACCTGCCGTCATGATTCACCTTTCATCTGCCCATAGTGATGATTGCCGTCCGATGATGTCCACACAGGGACTTCATCCGATAGAAAAGGGGGAGATGTAACACTAATGAGCTGATGGTATTTCGGCCATCTGTTCCATATTAATAAATCCTGACTCTAACATATTCTGCAGTCAAAGACCAGAACGTGAGTAAACAAGGACCTTCATTTTACAACATAATTCACCATTTTGGGCGCCGTGATGTCGGCCACATCCTGCTGTGCGGACAGTTATTACACCTATTGAGACTGTCCAGGGATACCCGTGAGCAGCCTCAAAGGAGAACCGAAACACATTCCACAACACACACACACACACACACACACACATAAGCACACACACACAAACAAACCTTTCTTAAGGTTCTTTATCTTCGTCATTTTATTAATATGTATTTTGAATGTTTGTGTATTGCATAAAAATGGTTAATCCTGTGTAAATGGTTAAAGTTGCTGACTACGTTTATTCACCTATTCGCCTCTCCACACGAGGAAGACAAATTCTGAAACACTTCTTTGTTGGAACTTTCAAATACCGCGTGATTCCGCAGCAACCCCCAGAAGACAGAACAAAGAACCACGTTCACGCTCCAGCACACGCATGCTGGTTTCAAAAGACCACGCTCACGCACTCTGAACCATGCAAGTATCTTTCTCTATGGAGATTTAAATGCTACTTAAAGTTTGTCTATGATTTGAATCGTTGTTGTCTTCCAAGGGTTACTGTCTTTGAGTTTGCATAACTGAGCTCATTCTGTGACCACGCTCTCTTTTTCATTACCTTCTCTCTCATTCATTCTCTCTCTCTCTCTTTCCCTCCCTTATTTGGATTCCGTTATGTCTTGTACAAAGTTTACTGTCTGTATTGTCAGATTTGATGTATTATTAGTTCAATTATTAAAATCAATCAATCAATCACCTTTATTTATATAGTGCTTTAAACAAAATAAATTGCTTCAAAGCACTGAACAACATTCATTTGGAAAACAGTGTCTCAATAATGCAAAATGATAAAGGCAGTTCATCATTGAATTCAGCTATGTCATCTCTGTTCAGTTTAAATAGTGTCTGTGCATTTATTTGCAATCAAGTCAACGATATCGCTGTAGATGAAGTGACCCCAACAAAGCAAGCCAGAGGCGACAGCGGCAAGGAACCGAAACTCCATCGGTGACAGAATGGAGAAAAAAACCTTGGGAGAAACCAGGCTCAGTTGGGGGGCCAGTTCTCCTCTGACCAGACGAAACCAGTAGTTCAATTCCAGGCTGCAGCAAAGTCAGATTGTGCAGAAGAATCATCTGTTTCCTGTGGTCTTGTCCTGGTGCTCCTCTGAGACAAGGTCTTCACAGGGGATCTGTATCTGGGGCTCTAGTTGTCCTGGTCTGCGCTGTCTTTCAAGGCAGTAGAGGTCCTTTCTAGGTGCTGATCCACCATCTGGTCTGGATACGTACTGGATCCGGGTGACTGCAGTGACCCTCTGATCTGGATACGGACTGGATCTGTTGGCTACGGTGACCTCGGAATAAGACAGAAACAGACAAATATTAGCGTAGATGCCATTCTTCTAATGATGTAGAAAGTACGGTGTTATGTGAGGTGTTTCCGGTTCCAGTTTACCTAATTAATGCAGCCTAAAAATCCTTTAACGGATTTGGATATTAAAAGCATATTAGTATGTTATGTGTATGCAAGGTTAAAGAGATGGGTCTTTAATCTAGATTTAAACTGCAAGTGTGTGTCTGCCTCCCGAACAATGTTAGGTAGGTTATTCCAGAGTTTAGGCGCCAAATAGGAAAAGGATCTGTCGCCCGCAGTTGATTTTGATATTCTAGGTATTATCAAATTGCCTGAGTTTTGAGAACGTAGCGGACGTAGAGGAGTATCATGTAAAAGGAGCTCATTCAAATACTGAGGTGCTAAACCATTCAGGGCTTTATAAGTAATAAGCAATATTTTAAAATCTATACGATGTTTGATAGGGAGCCAGTGCATTGTGGACAGGACCGGGCTAATATGGTCATACTTCCTGGTTCTAGTAAGAACTCTTGCTGCTGCATTTTGGACTAGCTGTAGTTTGTTTACCAAGCGTGCAGAACAACCACCCAATAAAGCATTACAATAGTCTATCCTTGAAGTCATAAATGCATGGATTAACATTTCTGCATTTGACATTGAGAGCATAAGCCGTAATTTAGATATATTTTTGAGATGGAAAATGCAGTTTTACAAATGCTAAAAACGTGGCTTTCTAAGGAAAGATTGCGATCAAGTAGCACACCTAGGTTCCTAACTGATGACGAAGAATGGACAGAGCAACCATCAAGTCTTAGACAGTGTTCTAGGTTATTACAAGCAGAGTTTTTAGGCCCTATGATTAACACCTCTGTTTTTTCTGAATTTAGCAGTAAGAAATTACTCGTCATCCAATTTTTTACATCGACTATGCATTCCATTAGTTTTTTGTTTTTTTAAAAACCTATATTAGTTTTTTTAAAATCCTATATATATATATTCATGATTGACTCTGAACCGCTCACATTACGAGTCAATGAAGTGTCTGATCTTTAGCTGCATGCTGTTTACTTCGAGTAACTAAATTTATCATAATGATAGGATAATGTTTTCATGGCCAGAGAATATTTTTCCTTGAATTATAAGAAGTGATAACTTTATTGAAAATTGACAAGTTAATCTTACGGCCGTTTGCTGGACAAACCACTGTTTGATTTGCTGTAATTTACAGTAAGAGATATCACTATAATTGATATGAAGAATGGAATATTGACATATTAATGAGTAAATTACAGTGCCCTGTAATGAGTTATTGATAAATGCAATTGAGCTATTTTTCATAATCAATAATATTAATGTAACTTTCATATGAGATATATATTAATCATATTCCTGATTAATTATTCAAATTCTCTATATATCATTTGAGTTAATTATTATGTACAACCCAGTGCAGCTACAACTGTATGTATTAGTGCTCTTTTGTTGATTTTAATTTCTTCCATTGTCCTCGTCTGTAAGCCACTTTGGATAAGTGTCTGCTAAATGACTAAATGGAAATATACATCTTCACATGCTGTTACGTCAACATCTAAATTTAGCTCTTCAATATCTTAATGATTTAGCAATTAAATACATAGTTAAAATCCACTTGGACATATGCATGAACAGCAGTGTGAAGACAGAGTAATGAAAGCAGGGTCTCCATACCTCATATCTCTCAGATTAGTACATTCAGTCCTTAGGCCCCCAGCAATAGCCGCATGCCTGAGTCCTTGATTCTGACATCACACCAAATGCATTCAATACTATAAGAAACAGGTTTAAAAACAGATCAGTTATTTATTAATAATTGTAAGATATTTTGTTACATAAAGTGACATTAAAAGCTACCTACAGATAACTAAAGTTACTAAATTTAGGACTAAATTAAATGAACCTGGCGATCTGTACATCCTCCTGTCCTTGGTCTCTCTTGACCCTGATTTAAAAAAAAATGCAATACATTTCTGAAAAAAAAGAAAGAAAATTCAAATGTTTTTTTTTCTTTACTGTACTTGCCTTGACAGTATGCCAAATTTCTGGAATGCTTCTGAGAATAATTGGTAGGATGTCAAGGCCCAGTTATTTGCTGCATTCATGTACACGACCTGCAATTACAAAGGGAAAAAATAATAATGCAACAAAAAGAACAAAAGTAAATACATTGGGATTGAATGTTCAAGTTTCTTTTCAATAAACAGGAATCAATTTTCATAAACATCCTAGTGAATGGACAGATCTTGATAGTAAATAACTAGTAACACTGTAAATCAAATGCAATCATGAAACCTGTTTTATAGGAACACAGACTAAACTAACTTTCAAATATGTGTCAAATATGTGTGTGTGTGTGTGTGTGTGTGTGTATGCATCATTACAGTCTGTAAAATATGTGTATCTCTTATTAAAAGACTGCAATCACTAGCAATCAGAAGAATTCCAGTTAATCAAGTATCTAGAAAAGATCTACTCTATAAACAATGCATTAAATTACATTAAAGACAAAAATAAAATTAAACAAGCAAATTAAATGATCTCACATGTATCTGGTCCACTGATGAAGTCATGTGTCAAGTCAAGTGAATTATAATCTTTTTCTAACAGGATTCCAATACTGACTTCAGGAAAAGGGGAATAACCAATGACATTTGAGATAACAACTAAAACAGCAAGCCCCGCCCCACAACTGACAAAAATTAAATTGTTCACGCGAGCAGATGTGAGATGATCGAGCGTGAGGATGTGGGGAATGACCATGCGCACGCGAGGGCTTTTATTGATAGCAGAGTACGTCACATGTGCACGAGAGTTTAAAATGAGTTTGCGGGCTCCCGTTTCCTCGCGTCCGATTTAGTGATGGGAAGTTCAGCGGTTCTTTTAGGCTCGACGTAATGACGTCATGTCTATCAAACATTCAAATATAGAAAGTCAGTAATCAACTTTAGTCAGTTAAAAACCTCATAATCATGAGATGTTTACAATTAAGTTTTTCAACAACGCACCCAAATACAGTAACAGCAATAATGTGCATACGAAGATTTAAGTCTTGAAGATATAAAGTAAATAAATTAGGTGTCATCAGCGCAGACACCATGATCCACTTACTATACATAATCCATTGCAATGTATTTGTTTTTAAATGAACTTACGTTTCGCCAGATTTCCCTTCATTCAAGCCCTTGGTTTACCCGCGCTCATAACATTAGCACAGAATCAGTTCAGAATTTATCACCAAAAGAACCAGTTTGGTTCAGACGTGCTTTACACTGAATTACGCATGCGCAGTATCATCAGCTCCTCTTCTTGAATCGGACATGTCCGAAAGTACTGATGATCCGAAAACCGATGCAACCGGTTCTTGACTCGAGAATGAGAATCGCTCTAACCAGCATGTGCTGCAGTTCATCAGCTGCTCTACCTGTGTTCATGTTCTGTTTACTACAAACTCAATTTGTGAATGTGTCATCATTAACTATTAATACAGTACAGATATTTCATAAATCATCCCTTATTCCTATTGAACATAGAGTCTTTAGAGTCTTAATTATTGTCCAACTTCCCTGAAAACCCCTTTTGGCCTATACATCATCTACAATATACAGATTAGAAACATTCATCAAAAAAAAAAAAAAAAAGCAAAATAAAATAGTTATTTTATCACACTATCCAATGTTTAACAGAATACTTAAAAAATTACACTCATGCGCAGTATCATCAGTTCATCGGTTCTCAAATCGGATGCGTCCGAAATATACATCTACACATGTGCATCTACACTGAACATACTGGGTTCAGTGTACAAGTGATCTGAAAACCGATGCAACCAGTTCTTTACTCGAGAACGAGAATCAGCTCATCGGTTCTCAAATCGGACGCGTCCAATAGAAACGATTCTCGGTTCAGTGTAATGGTGATCCGAAAACCGATGCAACCGGTTCTTGACTTGAGAACGAGAACTGCTCCAGCAGTGGGCATGTTCGTTCGTTATTTGACTCTGCTCAGTGTTCATCTTCAGTTCGGTCTTTACAGCAGTTCAGTCAGTGTACTGTTTGAGTAAATTAATTACTGCGGGATATTGGTTTATTCTGACTCAGAGGGAGTGTCAGTCACGTTAAAAAAAGTTAGCATTTTAAGTAATTTGTGGATTAATGCTTACTGGAGACGCAAACGTGCGAGCACATCTGCCCAGCTGAGTACATAGCCTTGGTTGTTCTGGAGATCTCAGGGATGAGTAGAGGATTGGTGTTAAAACTGTTAGAAAAGTGCACATCAATATCCAAAAGCTCCTGTCGGATGTAAGATGTTAAGGCAAATCTGTTCAGTATGAACAGACCCGAGATGAGCAGGAAAAATACTGCAACATTTTTAAAACCTCTAGAGATATGATCTAGATCATGGGTCAATATTTACAGGGTTGACCCTTGCTCTTCATAACCTCTACAATTTGCTCTGGCATGCTGGATATAAGTTTCTGGGCCAAATCCTGACTGATGGTGATCTATTAGTTACAGATTGTCTGAACAGGTTTTTGTCTGCTTCAGAGAACACCAGAAGGGAGCCCAGAGAGCCACATCACATTTCTGACGTGTGATCAATCCTCAAATCCAGAGGAAAGCTAAAGTGAAAGCGCCTCTGGACTCGCTCGTTGTTAGAGATGCGGTGTGGCTCTGTCACACAAAATTTTTCACAATCACTGAATTTAGCTCTTTAATGTGTTTAATGTGTGCTTAAATGGTGAACAATTGCTTGAATATTTTAATTGACAAGGCTTAAAAACACAAGCAAACAGGGTGGTTGCAAGTGGGGTGAAAGGTGGTGACAGTGGTGGTCAGTAATGGAGTAGCTTTACTTCGTTACTCTACTTAAGTAGATTTTTCAAGTATCTGTACTTTACTGAAGTAGTTTTAAGTAACTTTTACTTCACTACATTCCAAAGCATAAGATCGTGCTTTTTACTTTACTACATTTCATAAAACATATTGTTACTCCTTATAATATATCATGTGCTCCGACATGCAGAAGCAGATTCTGATTCATAGAGTCTTTTCAATTAACCTTTTAAATCGGATCAAAAATCGCAACAAATGATTAGTTTATGAATTAGAATTAGCCGATTAAAGCAGTTCTCGAGTCGACAACTCACTGATTCAAATGAACTATTTAGTGCGAGTCTCCAGTGAACTGAATTCACAAGTAAGAACTGGGAGATCTTGTGAGCGTGTGTGCGTTTGATGATGTTAAAAGTAAGCTATTAATGTCGAAATTTAGGATTAAGTTTTGTAACTGAAAATCATATTTAGGTCAAAAATGTCAGGTGTTTGTGAACTAAATCTGCTGTAATGAGTGATCTATTCCCAATGAAATGCTTGAATGCAGATGATGCAGACACATCATTTAGTGTCTCTATGTTTAAGGTAAAAAAAAAAAAAAAAGAAATACAGTAGTTCTAAGTGGCCATGCATTATTATTTTTTTCCTTCTTGTTTTCTCGTTTAACGACTTCATTTTCTCGTGATTTCGACATAAGATGTTTTCTTGTTAAATTTACTTAATTTTCTTGTTATCTTGACATAATGAGAGTTGTTTTTTGTTACAACGACTGAATTTCCTCGTGATCTCAACATAAGATTTGTTTTTCATTAAAATGACTTAATTTCCTTGTGTTCTTGACATAACAAAAGTTGAATGTTAAGGCCACATGAGTAAAGTGAGTCGATTGTTGGGTGTGGAAAGTAAGTCACCGGCTGAGGAGAGTCAGTGGTCCGCTGAGTGAGGAAAATGAGTCATCCCATGTGTGAGGAAAGTGAGTAGCTGACTAAGGAAAGTGAGTCGTCTGCTGGGCGAATATAGGGAGTCAATGACTAAGGAGAATCAGTGGTCCGCTGTGTGAGGGGAGTGTATATACAGATGCACTGCATGCCTATCAGTGGTAAACTCAGTACCTACTGGCAAATGTATAGTGAATTCCCACATCAAGTCAGTAGCCCTATTTTTGGACCTTCCGGCCTGCCATAGTGGTGGTAAGATTTTCCTTCTTATTTGTCTCTGGCTGATCACATGCCTGCTTAATGAACATACACTCTAAAAACTGCTGGTTTGAAAACAACCCAGTTTGGGTTATTTTGGCAACCCAGCGCTGGGTCAAAAAGGGACAAACCCAACACTGGGTTATTTTAACCCAACCAGTTGCTTTTTTATGGTTTAAAATTACTACATTGCAGGGCTTCAAAAACCAGAGCATGTGCTTTTTTATCACTGTATTTCAGAAGGAAAACTACTGTATTTAGAAAATGTTCGATTTAATTTTGCATGTGCTTGAAAAGGCAGCGTTTGTGAGCTCAGCGACACTTTGCAGCTGTTACTGGAGAAACATATCTCTCCCACTCTTAGCGCCTCCTGCTGGCAGAAAATGAACTCGCGGAGTGCCACCACGAATTGAGTGTAAGGCAGTGGGAAACACTGCTTACCGGTACTAGTCTAAAATGAACCCAAATTGAGCTAGGTATTAAACCTACAAATCTTGTTCATTTTAAATATCACTTTTACACAAAAATAATTATTATCAAAAGGAAAATATTTATTAAAAACAAGTCAAAAAGTAACATGTAAGAAGAAAGGCAGAAAAGGATGGCATTAACTGCTATAGAGTTCATAAAGCATTGAACATTTGTTGAATATAACTTAAAGGGGGGGTGAAATGCTCATTTTCACTCAATCTCCTGTTAATTTTGAGTACCTATAGAGTAGTACTGCATCCTTCATATCTCCAAAAAGTCTTTAGTTTTATTATATAAGAGAAAAATAGTCTGTGCCGATTTTTCGTGATCCAAATCAAACCATGGCTAACAGTCAGATTCAGCCGTTTATTTATGATCCAGAATCAGATCCAGAGGCTGAAACTGAACGAGAGCAGCTGCAGCAATGACTACAGCAGGACGTCTCTATGTGGTATGTTTTGAAACTGTATATATTTGCTTAGCGGTTTTGGAAAATGACTAAGTTTCACTTTATGTCGTCTTTTTTTTTTTTAAAAGGTGTACTAGGTTTACTTGATGTGCTTACGCGCCGATAGCCAAGTTAACAACACAGAGATATTGGAAGCATTTTTACTCACCGCCTGCGGTTCCAACACACGATCGTGACCCTTTTTCGTTGGGATTGCATCATCCTTAAGAAATAAACGATACGCAAATCCGGCGTCAAACTGGACCTTGTTTGTAAAACAAGCATCTTCGAAATGCAGGGAACAAACAAAAACACTTGCACAACACCGTCGATGCTCTGTAAAAATAAACTCCGTCCACTGGTCCCTTAATGTTTTTTTTTTGGGTAATCTGTGCAGGGTTGCCTTGCCATCGCAACCAAAAACACACTTCTTTTGTAACATTACGCGACACTCTCGCTCTGATCAGTGAATGTCTCTGCTCCGCTCTGCTCTACGGGACAGTAGTTCTAAGTGGCCATGCATTATTATTTTTTTCCTTCTTGTTTTCTCGTTTAACGACTTCATTTTCTCGTGATTTCGACATAAGATGTTTTCTTGTTAAATTTACTTAATTTTCTTGTTATCTTGACATAATGAGAGTTGTTTGTTACAACGACTGAATTTCCTCGTGATCTCAACATAAGATTTGTTTTTCATTAAAAATGACTTAATTTCCTTGTGTTCTTGACATAACAAAAGTTGAATGTTAAGGCCACATGAGTAAAGTGAGTCGATTGTTGGGTGTGGAAAGTAAGTCACCGGCTGAGGAGAGTCAGTGGTCCGCTGCGTGAGGAAAATGAGTCATCCCATGTGTGAGGAAAGTGAGTAGCTGACTAAGGAAAGTGAGTCGTCTGCTGGGCGAATATAGGGAGTCAATGACTAAGGAGAATCAGTGGTCCGCTGTGTGAGGGGAGTGTATATACAGATGCACTGCATGCCTATCAGTGGTAAACTCAGTACCTACTGGCAAATGTATAGTGAATTCCCACATCAAGTCAGTAGCTCTATTTTTGGACCTTCCGGCCTGCCATAGTGGTGGTAAGATTTTCCTTCTTATTTGTCTCTGGCTGATCACATGCCTGCTTAATGAACATACACTCTAAAAACTGCTGGTTTGAAAACAACCCAGTTTGGGTTATTTTGGCAACCCAGCGCTGGGTCAAAAAGGGACAAACCCAACGCTGGGTTATTTTAACCCAACCAGTTGCTTTTTTATGGTTTAAAATTACTACATTGCAGGGTTTCAAAAACCAGAGCATGTGCTTTTTTATCACTGTATTTCAGAAGGAAAACTACTGTATTTAGAAAATGTTCGATTTAATTTTGCATGTGCTTGAAAAGGCAGCATTGTGAGCTCAGCGACACTTTGCAGCTGTTACTGGAGAAACATATCTCTCCCACTCTTAGCGCCTCCTGCTGGCAGAAAATGAACTCGCGGAGTGCCACCACGAATTGAGTGTAAGGCAGTGGGAAACACTGCTTACCGGTACTAGTCTAAAATGAACCCAAATTGAGCTAGGTATTAAACCTACAAATCTTGTTCATTTTAAATATCACTTTTACACAAAAATAATTATTATCAAAAGGAAAATATTTATTAAAAACAAGTCAAAAAGTAACATGTAAGAAGAAAGGCAGAAAAGGATGGCATTAACTGCTATAGAGTTCATAAAGCATTGAACATTTGTTGAATATAACTTAAAGGGGGGGTGAAATGCTCATTTTCACTCAATCTCCTGTTAATTTTGAGTACCTATAGAGTAGTACTGCATCCTTCATATCTCCAAAAAGTCTTTAGTTTTATTATATAAGAGAAAAATAGTCTGTGCCGATTTTTCGTGATCCAAATCAAACCATGGCTAACAGTCAGATTCAGCCGTTTATTTATGATCCAGAATCAGATCCAGAGGCTGAAACTGAACGAGAGCAGCTGCAGCAATGACTACAGCAGGACGTCTCTATGTGGTATGTTTTGAAACTGTATATATTTGCTTAGCGGTTTTGGAAAATGACTAAGTTTCACTTTATGTCGTCTTTTTTTTTTTTAAAAGGTGTACTAGGTTTACTTGATGTGCTTACGCGCCGATAGCCAAGTTAACAACACAGAGATATTGGAAGCATTTTTACTCACCGCCTGCGGTTCCAACACACGATCGTGACCCTTTTTCGTTGGGATTGCATCATCCTTAAGAAATAAACGATACGCAAATCCGGCGTCAAACTGGACCTTGTTTGTAAAACAAGCATCTTCGAAATGCAGGGAACAAACAAAAACACTTGCACAACACCGTCGATGCTCTGTAAAAATAAACTCCGTCCACTGGTCCCTTAAT
The DNA here is from genome assembly GCF_023724105.1 of Carassius gibelio. NCBI lineage: Eukaryota > Metazoa > Chordata > Actinopteri > Cypriniformes > Cyprinidae > Carassius > Carassius gibelio. The sequence goes on along the minus strand of NC_068394.1, from coordinate 23,595,972 downwards.
GTTTTTTTTTTGGGTAATCTGTGCAGGGTTGCCTTGCCATCGCAACCAAAAACACACTTCTTTTGTAACATTACGCGACACTCTCGCTCTGATCAGTGAATGTCTCTGCTCCGCTCTGCTCTACGGGACAGTAGTTCTAAGTGGCCATGCATTATTATTTTTTTCCTTCTTGTTTTCTCGTTTAACGACTTCATTTTCTCGTGATTTCGACATAAGATGTTTTCTTGTTAAATTTACTTAATTTTCTTGTTATCTTGACATAATGAGAGTTGTTTGTTACAACGACTGAATTTCCTCGTGATCTCAACATAAGATTTGTTTTTCATTAAAAATGACTTAATTTCCTTGTGTTCTTGACATAACAAAAGTTGAATGTTAAGGCCACATGAGTAAAGTGAGTCGATTGTTGGGTGTGGAAAGTAAGTCACCGGCTGAGGAGAGTCAGTGGTCCGCTGCGTGAGGAAAATGAGTCATCCCATGTGTGAGGAAAGTGAGTAGCTGACTAAGGAAAGTGAGTCGTCTGCTGGGCGAATATAGGGAGTCAATGACTAAGGAGAATCAGTGGTCCGCTGTGTGAGGGGAGTGTATATACAGATGCACTGCATGCCTATCAGTGGTAAACTCAGTACCTACTGGCAAATGTATAGTGAATTCCCACATCAAGTCAGTAGCTCTATTTTTGGACCTTCCGGCCTGCCATAGTGGTGGTAAGATTTTCCTTCTTATTTGTCTCTGGCTGATCACATGCCTGCTTAATGAACATACACTCTAAAAACTGCTGGTTTGAAAACAACCCAGTTTGGGTTATTTTGGCAACCCAGCGCTGGGTCAAAAAGGGACAAACCCAACGCTGGGTTATTTTAACCCAACCAGTTGCTTTTTTATGGTTTAAAATTACTACATTGCAGGGTTTCAAAAACCAGAGCATGTGCTTTTTTATCACTGTATTTCAGAAGGAAAACTACTGTATTTAGAAAATGTTCGATTTAATTTTGCATGTGCTTGAAAAGGCAGCGTTTGTGAGCTCAGCGACACTTTGCAGCTGTTACTGGAGAAACATATCTCTCCCACTCTTAGCGCCTCCTGCTGGCAGAAAATGAACTCGCGGAGTGCCACCACGAATTGAGTGTAAGGCAGTGGGAAACACTGCTTACCGGTACTAGTCTAAAATGAACCCAAATTGAGCTAGGTATTAAACCTACAAATCTTGTTCATTTTAAATATCACTTTTACACAAAAATAATTATTATCAAAAGGAAAATATTTATTAAAAACAAGTCAAAAAGTAACATGTAAGAAGAAAGGCAGAAAAGGATGGCATTAACTGCTATAGAGTTCATAGAGCATTGAACATTTGTTGAATATAACTTAAAGGGGGGGTGAAATGCTCATTTTCACTCAATCTCCTGTTAATTTTGAGTACCTATAGAGTAGTACTGCATCCTTCATATCTCCAAAAAGTCTTTAGTTTTATTATATAAGAGAAAAATAGTCTGTGCCGATTTTTCATCATCCAAATCAAACCATGGCTAACAGTCAGATTCAGCCGTTTATTTATGATCCAGAATCAGATCCAGAGGCTGAAACTGAACGAGAGCAGCTGCAGCAATGACTACAGCAGGACGTCTCTATGTGGTATGTTTTGAAACTGTATATATTTGCTTAGCGGTTTTGGAAAATGACTAAGTTTCACTTTATGTCGTCTTTTTTTTTTTTTAAAAAGGTGTACTAGGTTTACTTGATGTGCTTACGCGCCGATAGCCAAGTTAACAACACAGAGATATTGGAAGCATTTTTACTCACCGCCTGCGGTTCCAACACACGATCGTGGCCCTTTTTCGTTGGGATTGCATCATCCTTAAGAAATAAACGATACGCAAATCCGGCGTCAAACTGGGCCTTGTTTGTAAAACAAGCATCTTCGAAATGCAGGGAACAAACAAAAACACTTGCACAACACCGTCGATGCTCTGTAAAAATAAACTCCGTCCACTGGTCCCTTAATGTTTTTCTTTTTGGGTAATCTGTGCAGGGTTGCCTTGCCCTCGCAACCAAAAACACACTTCTTTTGTGACATTACGCGACACTCTCGCTCTGATCAGTGAATGTCTCTGCTCCGCTCTGCTCTACGGGAGCGCGCGCTCTTCCTGGCAGAAGTGCCCTTAGGACCCATATAAGGAAATTCCGCTCCATTTAACGTCACACAGACCCATACTTGAAAAAAACTTTCCGAAACTTGTAACAAACTTTGGAACAAAAATACTCCTTCAAACGTACAACTTAATTTTTGAAACTTTTTCCATGTTTAGCATGGGAATCCAACTTTTTAACAGTATAAAAAACTCAGTATGCATGAAATAGCATTTCACCCCCCCTTTGAGATCAAATTGGGCTGTTACATTTTATATTTTGTATAAAAATATACAAAATCACTATTATACAATAAATTAGTTAGGTTCTTTACCAACTATTCTAGCATGACAGTACACAAATAAACCTCAACATTAACATGAGTGAGCATGTGTATGAATGACAGAGTGTAAATTCTTCTACTAAACAACACAGAACACGCATTTAACATTGTTTTTACAAGTGATGCACTTACAGTTTGTTTCATAGTCCATGAATACAGATCATGCATCAATGTAAACTTTCATGATCTCTTTAGCATAATTGATGTAGTCATGAAGAAGCCCCATCAGCACATGTGATATCATCTACATCATTCAGGGCAGCGTTCTCCTTTAAAACCACTGCTGTATCAGTTTAGAGGAAAGGAAGTTCTCTTCTCAGACCAGCATTCATCCCAGTCACCGCCTGCTCTTCATTAGTGGCCTAAAAAGAGAAACACATTTGAAAAAAATAAAACATTTAATTAAACTCTATCCATTTTCAGGCAGAGGTGTATTCACATCCGTAAGGACAGGTAAATAATCTGTGTAAAATTTTCAACACTTTGTGTGGTTGTTTAATGTCACGGTCCACCACAGCACTCCAGAAGGCTATAATGGTAGCACTAGTATGAGGGCATGTAATATTGTTTGAATAAATATATTGCTTTCAGAAAGCTACTTTACTGAAACATTAAAACAGACATGACATTCACATACCTCACAAATGTTCATGTACATGGAGGGCTGCTCTTCAAAGGGTTAGTTCACCAAATAATGAAAATGGTCATAATTTACTCCCCACATTGTTTCCAGACCAACACAAACTCAGGTCATTTTTGGAAAACAAATAAATATTTTTAATATTCTCTTAATTTGTGTCCTCCATTGCTATTCTGGGAGACCAGTATTTTATTTTGAACATACGTGTTTGCTATCATATAATTTAAGAATTATTCATATATAAATATCGGAATGAATTACTTCTACAATAACTCTGTGTTTATGAGGCTTGAAAATACTGATTATCTAGACTATAAACGGATTAACAAAATCATGAGAAAATTCAAAATATATTCATTTGTGCTGTAAAGACAGACAAAATTTTCAGGATTTCTCAGAGGGCAGGCTTCAAGTATAACTTCATATAACATTATCCAGAGAAACAAATGTTAATGATAAATCCCCTCAGGGCACCATACATACATACATATGACCGCCATCAGTTCGTAGCAGTGAATGAAGATGTATCATATCGATTACAAGTGCAGTATGGAGTACCTCAAGGCTCAGTACTAGGGCTGCTACTCTTCACGTTTTATATGTTACCCTTGGGAGATATCATCAGGAAACATGGTGTTAGCTGTAACTGTTATGCTGATGATACTCAGCTCTATATTTCTTCGCGGCCTGGTGAAACACACCAATTTGAAAAAATAATGGAATGCATAGTCGATATAATAAACTGGATGACGAGTAATTTCTTACTGCTAAATTATGAAAAAACAAGTGTTTATTATAGGACCTAAAAACTCTGCTTGTAATAACCTAGAACACTGTCTATGACTTGATGGCTGCTCTGTCAATTCTTCGTCATCAGTTAGGAACCTAGGTGTGCTATTTGATTGCAATATATCTAAATTATGGCCTATGCTATCAATGTCAAATGGAGAAATGCTAATCCATGCATTTATGACCTCAAGGTTAGATTATTGTAATGCTTTATTGGGTGGTTGTTCTGCACGCTTAGTAAACAAACTACAGCTAGTCCAAAATGCAGCAGCAAGAGTTCTTACTAAAACCAGGAAGTATGACCATATTAGCCTGGTCCTGTCAACACTGCACAGGCTCCCTATCAAACATCATATAAATTTTAAAATATTGCTTATTACTTATAAAGCCCTGAATGGTTTAGCACCTCAGTATTTGAATGAGCTCCTTTCACATTATAATCCTCTACGTCCCCTACGTTATAAAACTCAGGCAATTTGATAATACCTAGAATATCAAAATCAACTGCGGGTGGCAGATCCTTTTCCTATTTGTCGCCTAAACTGTGGAATAACCTACCTAACATTGTTCGGGAGGCAGACACACTCTTGCAGTTTAAATCTAGATTAAAGACCAATCTCTTTAACCTGGCATACACATAACATACTAATATGTTTTTAATATCCAAATCCGTTAAAGGAATTTTAGGCTGCATTAATTAGGTAAACCGGCACCCGAAACACTTCCCATAACACCCTATGTACTTGCTACATCATTAGAAGAATGGCATCTACGCTAATATTTGTCTGTTTCTCTCTTATTCCGAGGTCACCGTAGCCACCAGATCCAGTCTGTATCCAGATCAGAGGGTCACTGCAGTCACCCAGATCCAGTACGTATCCAGACCAGATGGTGGATCAGCACCTAGAAAGGACCTCTACTGCCCTGAAAAGCAGCGGAGACCAGGACAACTAGAGCCCCAGATACAGATCCCCTGTAAAGACCTGGTCTCAGAGGACCACCAGGACAAGACTATAGGAAACAGATGATTCTTCTACACAATCTGACTTTGCTGCAACCTGGAATTAAACTACTTGTTTCATCTGGTCAGAGGAGAACTGGCCCCCCAACTGAGCCTGGTTTCTCCCAAGGTTTTTTTCTCCATTCTGTCACCGATGGAGTTTCGGTTCCTTGCTGCTGTTGCCTCTGGCTTGCTTAGTTGGGGTCACTTCATCTACAGCGATATCGTTGACTTGATTGCAAATAAATGTACAGACAATATTTAACTGAACAGAGATGACATCACTGAATTCAATGATGAACTGCCTTTAACTATCATTTTGCATTATTAACACACTGTTTTACTAATGAATGTTGTTCAGTTGCTTTGACGCAATGTATTTTGTTTAAAGCGCTATATAAATAAAGGTGACTTGACTTGACAAAAGTCTTATAGGTTTGGAATGACATGAGGGCAATTAATTTATTTTTTGTGTGAACTTTACCTTTAAGAAGGAAGACCAAGAATGATGACTCTCCAAATCAGACAACTCCAAAGTTGGTTTGAGTTCTGCAATGAAAAACACAGACATCAATGGTTTTAATTAAATGAGCACGTAATAATACTGTTGTTTCATCACAATGTGAAGTAAACCGGCAGGAGACAACAGAAACATTTATTTTCTAAAAATAACTTGCATTCAATCTCAAAAGAATGATTCTCCCATGTCTCTGGCTTTTAACATCTACAAAAACAAAACAAACAAATATTAATTTACTCTTAGTAAAAAAACAACAACAACCACAACTGATAACATGAATTTATGAAGTTTACTTGGCTTAAACGATCTTTCCCTCTCTTCCAAAGAAGCTGAGAAAACCTCCTCCTCACACAAGCAGACTTCTGTTCCCTTAACTCCAAAGTTAGTTTGAGTTCTGCAAAGAGGGACATCAATGGTTTCAATAAAATATGAACATATAATCACACTGTTGTTGCATCAAAATGTGAATTAAACAGGCAAGGACACAACTGAAACATTAATTTTCAAAAAAAAATAACTTACATCAGTCTAATAAGAATAAAGTTTTCTTGTCTCTGGATTTCAGCATCTACAAAAATAAACATTATTTTAGTCTTAGTAAAAATAAAGATATCTTGATGGAATTCATTTTACGCACCTTAAACCGTCTGTCCCTCTCTTCAGAAGAAGTTGAGAACACTGCCTCCTCCTCAGACAGTGTGTGACTCTCACACAAACAGCTTCTGTGTCTTTAACTCTCAGTGCAGACACAGTGAAGACACGACCTCGACAAGTCTGAAATATTACATGCAAAACATACTTTTGACGATTACCACTTCAACAGCCTCAAAATAATTATGCTAGTCTTTACCACACAATGCCGTTTCCTTTAGTAGACTAACGTACATTCATTTTAACCGCGAAAAATAAGACAACAAATTAACATAAGTGTAACCATAACCATAACAGTCTATTAACACTTCAAAAAGTGTAGATCATGTAAAATCTTACGTAAATATGACATAAGACATTCACAGACGTTATATTAAAAGTACCTCTTCCGTTCAGTAATGTTAAATGAGGCCGTTAAGACCTCCCGGTCTGAGGCAAAAACCGCGTCTGTTTTTTTAAAATATAACGTTAAGCTCCTTTGTTTCCGCCTTTCATAAAACCTTCCGCCTTTCATACAACCGGGTAAACAATAAACTATAACTTTAAGTTTTGAATCTTTAACTTACCATAATGTCTTTCACTTGCTTCTCATTTTTCTACGCTGAGAAAATGCCGGCTGTTCGCACTGGAGACGTACGATCTTAACGTGACGTGCGTGGTCTCCTTCACGTCCGCATTCTCAACCCAGCCCCCCTGGGTTAAAATCGCGACCAATTTTCAACCCAAACTTGGGTTAAAACAACCCAAAGTCCTACACAGCGGTCTAAACCCAGCATTTGGGTTGAAAAAATAACCCAGCATTTTTTTTTTTTTTGAGTGTAGCAGTTGTCATTTAGTCCTGACATCTGACATGTTGAAGACACAATGGATTACATTTGTTTTTGAAGGGAATGCGCCCCCAATCTACCTAAATGTGTCTGTTTGTGCAAATCATTCGAGATCCAGCTTCACCAATAGAAGGAGTATAAGGTTTTTTTAATGAATCTTTGTAAATCGCCTTTCCTAATAATGTGCTAATTAGCAAGTTTCAGGATGAATGCAGCTAAAACGAAGCGGCAAGGTAAGCAGAGCTCATTTGCATTCAAAGGAAAATGCTAAAAAACTACTTGCTCTAAAAAGGGCTGTTTTTGATGGTAAAAAAAGGGTGTTGTTTTACACTACCATTGAGAAATTTCAACTGAACTATGTTACAGACTTTTCATTAAGATCCTTTAGCAGTGGTTCTCAAACCTGTCCTGGAGTAGCCCCTGCCCTGCACATTTTGTGTTTCCCTCAATTATCACACCAGATTCAACTCATCAGCTCATTAGTTGAGACTGCAAGAGTTGAAATGGGTGTGTCAGATATAAGGAGACATACAAAACATGCAGTGCTGGAGGTAATTCATAGAGAGGCTTGAGAACCCCTGCCCAAAATAATTATATAAACTTGTGGG
>NC_068394.1:23567024-23582024 GCF_023724105.1 Carassius gibelio | reverse complement strand
TATATTTTCTTTCATTGCTTGAGTTATAAGGGTATTCCATTTACATTTAGCTGACGCTTTTATACAAAGCAACTTACAATTGCTATATATTCAGAGGTCGCACGCCTCTGGAGCAACTAGGGGTTAAGTGTCTTGCTCAGGGACACATCAGTGTCTCACAGTGGACTCGAAACCCGGGTCTCTCACACCAAAGGCATGTGTCTTATCCACTGTGCCAACACCACCCCATTAGAGAGTGGGAGCTTTTGCCGATCAAACCAGGGACCTTCAGATATTCAGTGTAATTATCTTGTGTATTTGTTGCAATGCATTGTGTTTATGTAGTTTAAGGTGAAAACACATAATATTGCACATAAACCCATTCCAATGGGTTTCATCACACATTGAATGCTTCTGGACTCTCAGGATGTGTTTTTGTTTGTTTACTTGTCATACTTTTTTTTATTGACATACTCATCAGCTCTCCAGTCGTCACACATTCAGCACAATGACATTATATCAGGGGAATGTCTTTAAATTCTAATCAAGGAGAACCACTCGCATCATTTGCTGTTAAAGAACTTAAAAATTTGCTTTTGAACAATTTTGCAGAAAAAAGGACGGAAACTTGCTTCTGCTTATTGCAGCCTGTTACAAAACTGAGTTCTGATTGGCCGATCGCCGTTATTTAGTTTGTGAATTATCATAAGTAGAGAATTTTAACATTTAATTTGCACGATAAATTTGACATACACAACATTATTAATCTAAAGGGGATGGTTGGGGGGATGGTGGTTTCACTAGGGGGATGCTTTTTGTCATTTTTTTTCCAACAGGGGGATCAATTCGAGCATTAGTTTTACTGGTTTTGTCTCGTTGTGCCAGGATACGGCATCACAGTATGGTAAGTGGCATAACATTTCCGTCACATGCTTGAGGTATTCGGCCAATCACAGCACACCTCGCTTTTCAGAATGAATGCTTTGTAAAAATCGATAGCATAGAGGAGAAACAATAATGTAGATTATGCACAATATTATGTGTTTTTTAACCTTAAACCGCATAAAAAAATTACATTGCACCAAATACACAAAATAATGTTCTTTTTTGCAGCGTCTAATGACCTCTTTACATTGATTACTTGGCTTGCACTTGAGGGGTTGTTGCCATTTTCTGCTTGATATCCGCCTTCAGTGCTACGAACAACACAGGGCCGTGACTGTTTCCTGATTGGAAACATTTTTACTTGATAATAGCATCTGCTGGCGTATTAACATGAGTGGATCTCGCAATAAGAATGTGTTATATCTGGTTCTCCAAGGGGTTAGCAGAGTTTCAGAGAATAATTTAAACCGTCAAAGACAAAAACAAAAGTTCTAGATGCATACAAACAAAACCGCATATGTTTAGTACCAATGGACAAATGACTTGTTTTTCATTTTTCATCATCAGTATAGCAGTGATAATCCTCGGAGCACAATGAAATATGAAATCTCTGTTTTGTTTGTGTAGCTGGCATTCCTTGTGCATACCCAGCAACACCCTGAATCTCTCGGTGGACATCCTAATTAAACAAACTCACACAGGCATTACAGCCAAGGTTGTGATTTATGATATCGCCTCAGATAGTTAAAGCCGACTTCCGTAAAAATCCATCACGCACATCACCGGACATTACCGCGCTAATTAAACACCCAAATGCCTGCAGATATCATAAAATTAGAAAACACACACACACACACACACACACACACACACACCCTTAATAAAGCACTGCATCTGTGATATTACAGAAGAGGACGGTATTGTAGACATAAAAAAATCCCTCCACAAATATGAACGCAATTTTTTTCTTTTAGGCCAAATGTTTCTCGCGATGTGAAACTGATTAATTATTTGAAAAATACTGATTGCAACGAGCTGAGAACGTGGCATTAAAATAATGACTCCTGAGCCTCTTCTGAGTTTGTACATTTAGCATCGCACAACCATTAGGAATAATCTGTCCAATTAAAGGTTGTGTAATTAATTAAGTGCACACTCTGTGAAAAGGCAAGAAGGGAGAATTTATCAAACTGCTGAAATATGACCTATCTTGTCCAAAAGACTAATATGTTTAAACAAAAGATGAAAATTGATGACAACATTACTTGTAACAAAATGCTCACTGTGCAACTATGATGCATTTGTCCTCAGATTGCGCTTCTTAGCATTGTCCTTACAGAATCTGTGATGTATTACCTCAGGCTGCGTGGCAATAACTTTACATGAAAGGTCTGCCTGTCTGGGGACTGTGTTTTCGTAATGCGTATCCCGCTTGATATCTCGACCGTAACGGTGCGCGCAAGGCTCGCAACCTGCAGTGGCAGCTGCGAAAGCATGACATATGGCTGTTTTTAAACATAAACATGATCTTTGTATAGGTTTATCTGGTGCACGACGGCACAACAATCTCCCACGTCAAGCATTTTGGACAGATTCACTCATCTTCAGAGTTCCAGCGCCATCAAATGATTTCTGAAGCTTGGCAGGCACGTCGATCGAGGCCCTTGGTGCAAACCTTCCCTCCATTTGCCATGAAACCAAAGCCAAATAACCATGTGTGGGCTTGGCCGTGGTTATCCAGGCACATGGGTATGCGGAGGTGTGTGTTGATGGAATTGCGGGCACTGGGCGAGTGTGTGTGGGCGTGTTGGCATGCATGTTCAACATGGTGTTGTGGAGTGCATGGTGTGCAACTACCTACAGCGTACATGCATCGTTTTGGACAAATCAAATCACCTTTAATTACAGAAAATGTACAGCACTTACAGAGTGTTTCAAACAGTAATAAACAGGAAAACAACAGAATTAATGATGCAAACTTCTTCAAATATGAGACAAATTCTGCTGTAAAGTATAGCTAAGACAGTAGTGCCATTTTTCAGCTCAAATCAACTAGTTGTTAACTTTGTGTAACTAAAAAAATAAGTTGAATTTTCATACGAAATTTTGACGAGTTAAAGTAATGGAAAATCATGTTATTATGACTTATTGTTCACATTGTTCACAGTGTTTACTGTTAAAAAAAACAAAAAAAAAACAATATTCCTACTTCCGATTTGTCATACAAATGGTAAAACAATTATATATTTTTTGAAGTTTCAAATAAAACAGTGTTCTTTGTGTTTCTGCTTTCTGCTTTTAATTTTTATCATGAAATTTACTGCCGATTTTTCCGTGTAAATAAAAAATTGTTTCCATGTCATTTTATTTTAGTGTATTTTAAAGATGAATTCAACTATCCAGTGTAAAAAAAAATGACATATGAAATATTAAAATAAATAAATAATAAAACTTAATTTCATAACTTATTATATGATTTATTAATTTGTTTTTGGTTATGATTACATGAATATTTGTCATTCATAAATAACGTTTTAGCACTATGTAGTGTTTTTGATAATATTTTGGCCAAATTTGACAGTGCATTTTTATTCATTTATTTGTTTCTTTGATAATTTATGCATGTACAAAACTGTCTCTGTCTTCAAAAGGTACTAATATGTACAATTTAGGGGTAAGTAAGGTACAAGGATGCACTTTTGAACTTTTCTACCTTAAGTTACCACCCTAGTGACAGTTTATCCCTTTTCCTCAAGTTTATCAATCATGAAACAAGTTCAATTCCGCTGTAAACAATAGAGTCATTATTCAGCTCACAATAGTCTTATGCCTCATAAATAGGCATATACATTTGCACAGCACATTTGATGCTTTCGACTTCTTAATGCAGAAGCATTCACCCGCAGTTGTGTGATGCAGCCCTGTTTTGCCGCACCGTCTTTCTGTGCCAGTATCCCATATGGCTGTGATAAGCACCATGGAGATTCTGGCCAGAGACGAATGCCACACCATTCCAACACAGGAACACATGTCGGTCACTGCTCCCAACAGGATGTAGCTCCGAGGACATATTGCGCTAAGCCTTACTGTAAAAAATGCACAGGAACCTCATAAATCAAGAGAACAATCCTGACGCACCACCCACACAACTCACATTGAACAGACAGTCCATTGTTCAGTGCACATTTTTGACTGTTGACATATTCTTGTTCCGTAACGCATCGAACAATAAACTTGCATTATTAGTCTGCGGCACGGTAAAAAACGCAGGAAAAATGCTGGCATCCTTTAGAAGGACATTTTGGAGAAAGCATAATATTTACACAGAGGCATCATGCTAAAATGAAGAGGAAAACAGACAGAATGAACGGCTCATATATCAAGTGCAACCGTGAGGGTCAGCTGTCATGGGACGTTGTGTCATTTTCTTGGATGTTGAGGGGAATGTAAAAGTGGTTCACTTTTTGGCTAAAGATTGTGTGGAGTGTGATTATATTTTACTTTGACTGATGAACCGTTAAAACATGATGTATTAGCATATGTGGAGAATGAATGAATAATAAACAGTAATCAGCATATTAAATTATCAGCCAAAAATCTAAATTATGTCATTATTACCCATATTTTTGAGCGAACTATCCATTTAAAAGGGATAACATTCTGTCATCATTTGTCATTCCAAACTTCTATATAAGACTCATATATATATATATATATATATATATATATATATATATATATATATATATAAGAATTTGGTAACCAAAGACTTTGGTTTCCAATTGGCTTTCATTATATGTTTGTCCATACAATGGAAGTTAATTGGAACCAAAACTGCTTGGTTAGTGACATGACTTTTTTTAAGTTATACAGAGGAAAGAAAGTCATACATGTTTGGAACGACATCAAGGTGCAGTAAATGATGGCAGAATTTCCTTTTTATGTTTTTGGCTGGATTATGCCTTTGAGATATGCATTACAACGACAGTTCCCCCAAAGATGTTTTTATCATCATTTACTCACCCTCATGTTGTTCCAAACCTGTAGGATTTTCTTTCTTCTGTTGAACGCAAGCAGAGATATTCTGAAGAATGTTGTTAACCAAACACTTGCTGCTAGCCATGGACTGCAATATATGGAGAAGAAAAAACGAAACAAAAACACACTGGTAGTCAGTGGCTACCTGCAACTGTCTGGTTACCAACATTCTTCAAAATATCTTCTTTTTGTGTTCAACAGAAGAAAGAAATTCATACAGGTTTGAAACAACTTGAAGGTGAGTAAATTATGACAGGATTGTAATTTTTTTGTTTGATTTATCCAGTACGTTTTCTCACTATAAGCCAGTTGTTCATCAAAAATCAGGGAATAACAACAAACATCAACCTCGCCATCAGTTTCATCACTGTGTTGAGTGAATGAGCTGGTTAACACTGATTAACAAACTGAGAATCAGATGTGTGGGCTGGACTGTTGGCATAATCTGTCAAAACGTGTCAAGTCTTGTCACAGCTTGACATGAGCTGAATGATAGGCCACATCAAGGGAAGAGTTACTGCATTTAGAAAAGCTCCAGTCTGCCCTGAAATAACCACACCTGTAGACGTGCCGCTGCAACCCACCTACATTCAGCTGCCAAACTCTGAGGTAGCTGCAGTTACATCTGCAGGGGGAAATGGTGCAGATCTCCGTCTCTGTCTTATTTTTAGGTCCTTAATGACTCACCCTCATGTCGTTCCAAACCCGTAAGACCTCCTTTTATCTTTGGAACACAGTTTAAGATATTTTAGATTTAGTCTGAGAGCTCTCAGTCCCTCCATTGAAGCTGTGTGTACGGTCTACTGTCCATGTCCAGAAAGGTAAGAAAAACATCATCAAAGTAGTCCATGTGACATCAGAGGGTCAGTTAGAATATTTTGAAGCATCGAAAATACATTTTGGTCCAAAAAAAGCAAAAACTTAAACTATATTCAGCATTGTCTTCTCTTCAGTGTCTGTTGTGATATCCGGTTTGTGAACGAATCATTCGATGTAATCGGATCTTTTTGAACCAGTTCACCAAATCGAACTGAATCGTTTTGAAACGGTTCGTGTCTCCAATACACATTAATCCACAAATGACTTAAGTTAGTAACTTTTTTAATGTGGCTGACACTTCCTCTGAGTTCAAACAAACCAATATCCTGGAGTAATTCATTGAGTCAAACACTACACTGACTGAACTGCTGTGAAGAGAGAACTGAAGATGAACACCGTGCCGAGCCAGATAACGAATGCAAAGATTGACTTAAAAACAAGATACATTTACTTGAGATGCAAAATTGCTTTTGATATTCTGTTTGAAAAAAAATCTTTTCCAGAGTTATTCTTCATCTTTCATGAATCAGACTAGTCACTGTCTATTGTTGTCCTTGTCAAGAATGCAATAAAATATCATATAAATAATGTGGTTCCAGTGTTTTCTACAGGTGAAGTGTGTCATTTCTGCACCACTAGTGCCACCAAAAGAATAATAACTACGATCAAAGGGTTTCCTGGACACGTCCCTTCCAAATCTGCAATTGGTTGATTAAACCCATTGGTGTATCCCATTGGCCGAGTCAGTTTCAAACAGCCAATCAGTGTTTTGATTGTGCCACATTTCAGGGAAATCAACCTTTCAATGTCTTATAACTGACTCAGCATATTAAACTGGTATAAGACAAAGTTTTTTCACACACACACACACGCACGCACGCACGCACACACACACACACACACACACACATATATATATATATATATATATATATATATATATATATATATATATATATATATATATATAAATCTACACACTTTTTTTCACTCAAGTAAGGGGAATGAAAACTGGCTTTCAATTTCCAGCTCTTCCCCCGCCCCCAAAAAAATCAGGAAGATGGGCATGACTGCTTACTGTTCGGAGATAGAGGAAAAGTGATCATATAGAGGGAGCTAGTGAAGGAAATACAGATGAAAGAAAGAAAGAAAGAAAGAAAGAAAGAAAGAAAGAAAAGAAAAGAAAGAAAGAAAGAAAAGTGGCTGTGGCTGACGAGCAAAATGCAGAGAGAGGGAGGCATAAATCCTGTGTCCTATATAAAAAGAAATACTATCCATGTCAAGGAAAGGTGGGATGCCCTAAAATGAATGATAACAGACTCATTAAAAATAACGGCCGCCTGAATGATAAATGAGCTGCCTCTCGAGAAGAGCAGCGCAAGGCGGCCTCTACAAATTAAGATCACGGTGCTGTTAAAGGTGTTATTTTCCCAGTACTTCCAGCACCAAAATATCAAGCAGCCACACCATTATTTGCTCTTTATTACTGCCCAGCGATGGGACCTTTGGAGATTTAAGGCGAGCCTGTACATTATCAGCCTCTGTTATTTTGTTAATTATCCTGATTCGAGATTTATTACACAGTACGGCTTAATTAAAAAGTGAAATTGTATCAAACTGTAGGGGTTTTATAGGGAATGGGGACGGTGCAAGCATTTGCATGGGATGCATTTATGTCAAGGAGTATTCAGTGCTTTGTAGGAAGTAGATTATGGTTGACTGTGTTTTGTTCTGTATGTGAAAGCAAAAAGTCTGTATAGTTTTTTTTTTATGGTTATTTATTAAAAAATACCGTTTACCGTTTCCACATTTTTATTTATTTATTTATTTTTTAAAGATTATACAGAAACAATATTATCACATAAAGAAAAAGAAAAAGAAAAAACCCTGGCACTTTGAAACCTGTTTTCAAAAGTTGAAATTTTCAGACACCCAAAATGTCATTGTCATGTAAAGTGTGAAATAAAGTGACACATGGCCAAATATGGTGACCCGTACTCGGAAATAGTGCTCTGCATTTAACCCATCCTAGTCCACACAGCAGTGAACACACACACACACACACGTTTGTTTTTGTGAAAGTGTCTTCATCCCATAGGTGTAATGGTTTTTATATTGTACAAACTGTATATTCTATGGCCCTACACCAACCCTACACCTAACCCTAACCCTCACAGGAAACTTTGTGCATTTTTACTTTCTCAAAAAAAACTAATTCTGTATGATTTATAAGTGTTTTGAAAAATGGGGACATGGGTTATGTCCTCATAAGTCACCCTCTCCTTGTAATACCTGTGTCATACACATGTCATTATACACAGTTGTGTCCTGATATGACACAAAAACAAGAAGCACACACACACACGGAGCAGTGGGCAGCCATATTGCTGGAAATTATACTCGAAACCACAACCTTAAGGTTACAAGTCCGACTCTCTATTAGACCACGACTGCCAAATGAATGGCTAAAATGTAGAGCATAAGTAGTATTTAAAATAAAATGATCCTTTATAAATCTGCTGGTTTTTCAAGATTCCTCTATCACCGTTTCTAGAACAGTACAACCATAAACATGTCCCCAAAAATCCCATGATTCATTAATGATAATTTGATTGCTCTTAAGTTAATACTTGATGATGACTGCAACACACCCACAATCAGAAGAGGAGCATCTCAGATCCACCCGATCCTGTCAGATTGATGTTTCATAAAAGAAAATGAGTCACAGTGGCTGATTCTCACAATTGCTTTTCAATTTACAAAATTACAAATTAATTTACCTTTGATTTCATGTCACATCAAGTTCTTAAATGTAGAAAATTGGATATACTTAAAACAAAAACAAAAAAATATGTTATTATTAGATGCAAAATTTGATAAGATAAAGAAACTAAGTTCCATTTATATAAATATCTATTCTAAAAATATATTTTCTAAAATAAATCTTATGAAAGGTAATTATTTCTCTTACCTAATAAGTAAACATTTTAGCCATAAATCTTAACAGTTAATTACAATTTAAGTTTGATGGATGGATAACTGAATTACTTTAAGTTAGTGGAAACCAAGACAAATGTTTTTATTAAGGAAATTATTTCTTGCAGTGACAGCACTGTGAGAAACATGGTGCATGATGTGTGTTTGGATGTTTAGGTGTGCAAAGCAATGCCGTTCTTCTGTGAATCACTGTAAAAGTGTACCTGCTCAATGTCTCGCCTTCTTGTGAAGCAAAAAAAAAATCAGATGTCTGCCATTCTCCCTCCGTGCAACTGCACTGCAGACATCCTAGAGCTGGATTCAGAGTCCTGGACTGATAGATGTCAAAGACATGAGAGATACTGTACTGTATGTCAGAAAGAGCAGTGTGTCTGTCTTTATTCTGTAGACAGAGGCATTCCTTTGCCGTGAGAACACTGTCTGGCACAGACGGTCCAACGTTAAAGCATTCAGAGACCTGTGAAGACAAGAGTTATGAAGCGAGAGAGCAACGTGTTTAGTTCTCATATGCTTACAAAGCATTGCGATTTTGAAATTAATAAAGCATGAGGTGTCACTTATTCCTATTATATTTAACGTGTTACAAGGCAATTTCAGCCTTGACATTCATGTTAAGTGGTGCTTTAGCATTAGGGGTGTAGGTACTTTTATGATGCTTTTCTGTGAAGAAATAATGCATGATAATCTCATAAGAGGTTCCAACGACAAAAGAAAATAATACAGGGTTGAAATGAAATGTGTGTGAATCACTGGTGCCAAAGTTGTCATTTTGTCATCAACTGTTCGTTTAACTGTCAGAAAATGCTGACATCATTATCAAGGTTTGTCAGTCGAATGTCACTGATAATCTGCTAGTCTGCCTAAATAACCAGTTGTTTGAGATAAATATGACCTGTTCTGTCTGAGCTTAGTCATACACAATCAAAACCTTCACTGATTCTTGAAACATGGGATGAAACGACACACAGTCTTACCTGGCAACAATACCACTTTCACATGAAAATAAATAAATACATAGTTTATTTAAAAATAAATACATTTTCAATTAAAAAATAAAATAGATTAGTCAGTTAATTCGCAAAATAAACTTGGCTGTGAAAATAACCATAAAAGATAAGAAAACTATCAAGCAGATATTACAGAAAAGTAGGTTTAGAAAGACGTTTTTTATTTGATTCAACGTAAAATGTATTACACACAAACATTTAGGCTACAGCTGGCTAACATGGAACATTTCAGAAGATAATCTGAGGAACACTTCAGTATTTTATCTGCATACAATTAAAGTCATTGGCAACACAGCTTGCTTACAGTTTTCAAAATATATTATTTTTAAGTTTCGCAAAAGAAAGTGGGTGACAAGTAGGATACGGTGTAGTAGAATAAGATCCAGTGAGAATATGCTAGAGAGAACCAAGATTTTGTTTACAGGAGTAAAGTGTTACAAGTTGGGTGTGTACTAAACGAAAGACAAAGTGCTAGAGGAGGATAGTGATCAAAATGAGGAGTTTGAGGAGTACTGGATGACGAAGAAAATTAAGTTACATTCACATAGACATAGACATTCACAATACTAACTGGTTAACATGCACACACAATCACGGACGAGGAGGAACTGAACAGACCGGGTATTTAAACACACAGAAGGTAATGAGGGAACTGGAGACAGGTGGGGAATAATCTATTAACCAATACAAGGAGGAAGTTACCAAATAAGGGAACAGAAAGTTCATTAATGTAACACAAAGGAAGCAAAGTATATCTTGTTTAGCAAAGGACATTTTTTTATTTACAAATCCTTGTTTTGTGCATGTAATTCTTGATTTGTTTCTTTAATCTTTAAGATTGTCTGTTTAGTTCTAAATATGTATATATATATATATATATTTTTTTTTTATAAACTATATTATTAATGTATATATAGATTATTAATTTTATATAATTATATTATAATAATTATTATAATTTTTATATAATATAGCAAGTAATAAGTTCAAGCGTATGACTTCTCAGGTCAGTTTTTCTTTAGTGATTTACTCATCTAAGTAATGCAGTCATTTAATTATCTCCATTTAGAGGCTTTTCCAGCAAATACTGATGTAATTAACATCATCACCATACAATGAAATGAATGTTTTTCATTTCATCAACCGATAACCCTAACACTTTTTATGTTTCCAGGTTTGCAGTCAGATTTGTCCCAGTGCTCACTGCAGTATTAGGTCTACGTTTACAGTCTTCCAAGCTAACAAATCCCCAAGAAGCAGACACTGAGCTGAAGCATGAGAGAGAAGGTAGGTCTAGTGTGTCCTTCAAACCTTAGTTTGCTGTCCCTACCTTCAGAAATGAGAGGAATCGCCCAAAGTAGGTCAGTCCTCGCTCTCCTGGGTCAAACACGCCTTCCTAACTGCGCAGTACACGCTCGACATGATAACGTCAGCTGTGACAGCGTTCTGCTGCTGCGGACGGGAGGTGTGCTGGTCTGGATCCTCAGGGTACAGCGGGTCCAGGGTTCGAGATCCGAACACCTCCACAGTTGGTCATCAGAGGGATAAGAAGGGCGGTTCACAACCTGTCATAACCACGGACGAGTGAGAATAGCTGAAAGCCTTTGCTTGGGATTCTGGGATTGAGATGCATGGATGAAGTCCATTTGCAAATTATTCTTAGAGATGTTGAGGCCCCTGCAAATATTCCCAGAATAAAGCTGTCATCGAATGCTTGTCACGGCTGTCACATGACCAGGGTCTGCAGATGCTTAGTCAATTAATTGGCTGGTAAATTAATGCTCTGTGCATGCCATATGTTTAATGTTGTCATTTAAAGGGAACATATCACAGAAAACAAGTGTTTATACTGATTTCACATACAAACAGTTAACAAATCATGACTGAGTTCATTAAATCTTAAAGGTAATTTAGCAGAAATTGATGCTCCGTCATGCCAAAATTCATGTTCATTTGTGAATAGTATGTCTTGGGACCATGTGTCAGAAAAAGGGTGGAAAATGGTGATCTAAAGGTAAATTATACCTGTTTAAGCCTTTACTTAGGACTATTATGATTTTTGCATTTTTACAAAACAATTATGAAAATCAACTGTTACAGTTTTGCTTTGTGATCATTAGCACATTTATAATCATATTTTTTTTTAAATACGTATATTATGAAGTACATTCAAATGTACATCATGGTAGTATTTATTTACTGAATTTAATTTGTTGCTTAATTAATTTCCTTTGTTTTCTTTATGCAAAATATAAGTGGAAAATGGAAATTATATATTTGAAGTTTAATCTCAAGTTTAGTCTTTCCCTCTCTTTAAATTTAAGAGCTCTTTTAATCATAATTAAGACTTTCTTGTAGCATTTAAGTCTTTTTATTGCCTTAAATATGATACATCTAGATTTAAGGCCTCCTAAAAACTTTTTAAGGACCCACGGAAATCCTGAAACAGAAAATATGCACTGCATTAATTGAGCGTTAATAAAATAAGTTAAATGAATTTACGTTAATGAATTATTAACACATACATTTTGACAGCCCTACACACACACACACACACACACACACACACACACACACACACACACACACACACACACACACACACACACACACACACACACACACACACACACACACACACACACACACACACACACACACACACACACACACACACACACACACACATATATATATATATACACATTTTTTATTTTGATTTTAAGATGAAATATAACACCACTTTCTTTGTGAGATTCACCTCCACATATACCTACATCCTCATTGTCATCAAAAGGTCAGTGTCACTCACAAACTTAGCTTTTGACACCCTTAAATAGTTGATAAAGCGCCTGTGGCCAGGAAATGTCCACATTACATGAAACAGTAGCCCGGACTTGCATAACAAACCTCTTTCCTTCTCACTCATCACCATCAGAACACAATGAGCTCTGACACGAGCAGTGGAGCTTTATTCAGGTTAGACCTAATTCCCATCAGCAGCCCTTTCTCCGCTCAGGAACGTACCACAAAGACAGCCTCATGGGAAGTGTGAACGGGTAAATTTTGCATAAGTCTGACACACACACACACACACACACATGTTTTAAATAAGAGGCCGTCTGTCATGGAGTTTTCCAGGTGGACATGGACTCTTTCTGTCCATCCTAAACGAAGCTGATAAGTCACCTTGCATCTCATCTTTCTTAGACAACTGCGCCAACGTTAGTGCTCGCTGCGGGCCATCTCATGCGGAGTCTTTCCTGCTGGAAACATGTTTCTGACAGAATTAATTGAGGAACACTGATCCCTCTGTGGCTTCTCTTTGCAAATCATAAGGTAGCTATGCTTCCCAAGGTCCATAGGTTTATGAGTTTCTTGTGAGATGCAGGAAGCATATGTGAGCAGCCACACAAGCTCTCCTATAGAGCCACAGGCCACCAATAAAAACAGCATATCAGAGACTATCAGCCTTTGTGTCATTCTGATTTACGATGCTTTGTGGCAAAAGGGGATTCTTGTTTTGCTGATGGCTGGATTCCATAAGGTGGTCTTGTGTTTTTTTCCCCCATGTTTGCTAGTCTTGCTGAGCAATGATGCTTTGGCCATTTTATGTGATCTGTAAGTTATTAAACTCTTCAAAATCTAGAATAACTTTAAATTACAAATTTCAGGGGTGGACAGTAACAAAGTATGATTTTTTTCAAAGTTTGCATTTTAACTTCGTTATAGTTCATTTTTCAAGTATCTGTACTTTATCGGAAACTTTTACTGATTTTACTTTCATAATATTTCATAATATCTTCTCAGTCTGTCTTAGTGTGTCTTTATTAATACTAGTGTTTAAGTCATGCCACAAGATCATCTTTGCAGTACTGATAAAGCATGCATTGACTCAAATCACTTCTTTCATGCACATTGCTTCATATTAAAAATTTCAGAAAGTCATTAAAGATGTCAAATATAAATGGCAACTTTTCACAATCTATTCATATCCCAATGGCCCAGTCTTGCTTTATTTTAAGTTAAATGTTACATTGCATGTATAAATATGGCATGTTATGAAATGCCATTTGGTATTGCATTAAATTGACCAACTTAATACTGAACTTTACTGTAAATGCTGTAGTAGCCTTTGCATTCGACTGCTGAAATACAAACTGCACCTCATTGAATTGTACCCATTTTTTTATTTATTTGCAAGCCTAGGCTTGTATAGTTACCTTGTTTACTTACGCAGCACACCTGGATCTGACATAAACATGCTAAATATTACATTTTTAAACCTGTATTAATCTGAATGTGTGTTTTCAGCATCACACAGTCAAAGGACTGCAGCATCTCAGGCACACAAAATATCATCAAACTTCTCGTCCTCCCTAAATTGCCATGCTAGCACAACAGTTAGATATTAGGTAGAATGGAGGTACACGAAATGCAAGGGAACATATAATTAAGGTTTTATAGGCTTCATTTCAGCACTTGTACTGCTTGATTATATGTATCCGAGCTCTGGTATGACTTCATTGAAATTTACAACAAGTAATCTTCTACCATATGGACTCACCAAATGGAGATCACAGACTGGCAAATGCAATCAGCTTTTTAATTAACAGAATTAACAGTGCGATGTTAAACTATAATGACAGCAATAAAAACACTTGATGGAACAATGGCAGCCGACAGAAGCTCATTCATAACTGTTATTTTCATTTAAGGGGGAGAGTGACAATGGATCGGAGCAGAAGCTTTGCCCGCAACACTCACCCGTGAGTCGCGAGCTCATTTTGACATTATACACGAGACTGTAAAACTAGGATCAGGGAACTCTGGGTTGTTCAAACTGCCACAGATTGGCTTAGCTGCTCCTTCTGAACGTACAAACACGCTTTTGAAACATTGTGAGTGATTACAGCTCGCAGATTAATTCAGTATTATTCCATTATTTCAGAGTTCGGTTTCATTTATTAAGGATGTTAAGAATGGAATTATTATTTGGGACCAAAAACTTAATTCCTCAGACCACTTGGAATCAGTCATTTATGAGGAATGATCGAGTTTATTTGAATGGTAATTTGATAATCAAGTTTATTTATAATCATACCATTGTTGAGCTGTTTCACAGCAGCTTTGTTGAAACTAATTCATTAAATCCAAAAAAGAACAAGATCTTTTTCTTATGCAATTTTTTTTTTTTTGTGTTTTAAGCCTTTCATTCATTCATTCATGTAATTAATTTTCTCGAATGGTTTTATTGGGTAGAAAAAAATCCCTT
>NC_068394.1:23532898-23566524 GCF_023724105.1 Carassius gibelio | reverse complement strand
TTTTAGCAACAGAAGATCACTGGATGCAATTAATTATATATGCAAGTTGCAGAAATATGTTAACATCAATCTAGAATGTATGGAAAGCAGATAAATCCCACTTTTAGTTTGGGAGAGACTCACAGGAATACCACGAGTACCAGCAGCTCCAGATGGTCCAGCAGGTCCAGATTCTCCCTGAGGAATGTACAGGGTTGTTATTAATATTACACATGTGCTTAGAATTGTTGCTACCCTTGGTAAATATGATCAAAGGAGGCTGTGAAAATAAATCTGCACTGTCAATACTTTTGATCCTTTATTTTATAAATTGACAAAAATCTAACCTTTCATTGGAGAATAGAGTCTGAGAACGTGACGTGAAAAGAAGGATTGTCCCTTTGGTCTGGTTTTTTCTTGGTTATGTTTGTTGGCAGATCGTGGATTTAACATCAGAGACAGTGTTGGGCTTATTTGTGAAGTGAAAGAGGACACAAGAGGACGCAGCCAGCCGGATGCAAAAGGTGTGGAGGAAACACGCCAGATAGCTCACCTCAGGGTTAATGTGGAGAGGGTGATTGGATGTGTACGCACAAAGTACACCATACTAAATGGAATTGTACCAGTCAGCATGGTACTCCCATGTCAAGGTGAAGACATGACGTTCCTGGACAAGATATAATGACTGTATGCTGTGCACTGACTAATATGGGCCCCAGCGTTGTCATGAAACCATAAACTATGGTTAAATTATTTGATCACAATGAATCACATCAAAAATCTAAGTTTGTGTTTATCAATGTTTGTGTACTGTGTATATTTAAGTGTGTGTGTGTGTGTATGTGTGTGTGTGTGTGTATATGCATACATGTCTGTGTATACATAAGAGGTATTAACTTGCATATGCTGTATACACACATGTAAATATTTCTGATATATACACACGTATGTATGTGCATATATATATTGACAGACTTACATTAAATGTTACCTATGCATGAACCACATCTCCTGCATTATCAGTGTTTTGCATATTGCATACCACCTGTTACAGTAATAAACGGCAAAATTGATCAATTCTGTATCTCTTTATTTGTGCATCATAACACACTGAGGTTAATTTGTACGGTTTACAATAAGGGACAGTGTAACACATAAAAGGTAATTAGGTAAAGAAGTATCAAGACCACAGGTAGGGCAGTGAAATTTGAAAAAAAAGGAAGATTATTTAATTTATACGTTCAGTGCACTTCAAGTATCCTTCAAGTATAGTACAGTAACCTTCAAGTATCAAGAACATAGACAATGTAATAAGTGAAAAAGGTACATAGAAAGACAATTGTTAAAATTGATTAATTCAAGACCATTGTGCAGACAACAGTTTTCCGCTCGTTGACGCTGAAAATTTGAAGGTTCTGCACCCATCCATTTGTAAATTGCAGGTGAGACTCGAGAGATTTATCATTTTAAACTGATCAGCTGTGTACGCTCTGACACTACAAACAAGGTAAGAAAACACATTGGGGAAGGTTACGAGCGGCAGCTCTTTAAGATCATCCTACCACTCTTTGTGTTCGTGCAGATTGAGTTTGTTGATTGTCTTGATTTTTTTCTAAATACCACATCTTTGCTTCCTTGTTGAGTTTTTATTTATATGTAATCTTACACTTGATCTGTATGTCATGTCACTTTCACTTTCACTTTGCGCAGTGACGTAGTTTCCCATGCTCTATAAGAATTTAAAATGGGTGAAATATCATTATGAAATAAAATAATTTCTCTAATACACATTAAACACAATTAGAAGTACCATTTTATTCAATACATTTTGAAACCTACTTTTGCCAGAAATAATAAAGAAGTTTTCTCCTATAATGCCTGATGAGGTAAGAGAGCACCTGACGTGATCAGAGACCATTCCTTCAGATTCCCAGCTCACGATGGTGCTTCTCCTCTTCAGTTCACCACACTTATTTTCTATAGGGTTCAGGTCAGAGGACTGGAATGGCCATGGAAGAAGCTTGGTTTTGTGCCCAGTGACCCATTTTTGTGTTGTTTTTAAGGTTTGTTTTAGATTATTGTCCAGTTGGAAGATCCAAACATGGCCCATTATAAGATTTCTAACAGAGTCAGTCACTTTAGGATTTTCTTTTTATCTGACGGAATTTTATAAAATTATTGATGCCATGTATCTAAACAGTTTGTCCAGGACCTCCATCAGAAATATAGGCCCACAACATCAAAAATACTGTAGTATATCTCATTGTACACATGAGGTACTTTTAATGCCTGTGTTCACCAAACCATCTGGAGGATTTGCTGCTAAAAAGCTCTTTTTTTTTTTTTTTTTTTGTCTCGTCTGACCATAGAAGCCAGTCCCATTTGAAGTTCTAGCCATGTTTGACAAATGAATATGCTGGAGTTTGTTTTTTGTTGAAAGCATTTTCCTGTTTTTGATTTTTTCTTTTCTTGAAGCCCTGCTAAACAATGTGTTGTGATGTAGGTGCTGTTTGATATTGTTTTTCCAGGTTTTCTGACCACGAAAAGACCTTTTTCTGCAATTCTCCAGCTGTGATCCTCAAAGAGTCTTTGGCTACTCAAACTCTTCTCCTCACTGCGCAGTAGGACAATATAGACACACGTCCTCTTCCAGGCATATTAATAACATTTTATGATGTTTGGAACTTCTTAATTATTGCCCTGATGGTGAAAATGGGAATTTTCTTGAAGCCATTTTCTAATTTGTTAAGCTCAATTATCTTTTGCTGCACATCAGAAATATATTATTTCGTTTTTCTCATTGTGATGGGTGATTCATCTGGAATTTGGCCATTCTTTTCTCTCCTCTTTATATTTTTGTGAAACAGAAAGCCATGTCTGGACAATTTCATGTTCATAATAACCTTGGTGTGCTCAAAATTGTGAATATGAATGGGAATACATTTCAGATATACATAACTCACAAGAATTTCTAGGGGTACCATTAATTGTGTCAACGGTTGTTTGAAAAAAAAACAAAAACAAAAAAAAAAACTTTATTTCATAATATTTCCCCCCATTTTAAATTCTTATTCTCCAGTGAAAGGTTAGATTTTTCTGATTTTGTAAAATAAAAGATCGAGATTTATTAACAAATCTGGTTCATTTTCACAGCCTTAGTTGATCATATTTACAAAGGGTACCAAATATTCTGACCACATGTGTAGATGTTCAACAGATTAACAAACTGATAATACACTGATAACTTTAGTACCTTTTCACCGTTGGGTCCCGCAGGACCAGTAGGACCAATTGGATCTGTTAAACCCTGTAAAGACAAAGCATTTTCCTCATCCACTCCTGTTCATAAACGTCAGTAGTATTACTTTAAAAGGCTCTTATTAACATCCCTACAGAAGAGCAGTTTGACTCTGCTGCAGAAATGATACATGCTCATATGAATTCACACATGCATTCATCCAGAAGTGAACTCATACTGGCATGTTCATGCAGACTTTGTCTTTTGTGTAAAGTTAACCCACTCCAACACACACATGCTATTCAGGATTAATTTGATTGATGTATTTAGTTATATCATGTAGACCAGTGGTGTCCAGTGGCTAGAAGACTAAACAAGAAGTATGGCTTAATCATATTTTTTCTTATTGCCATTTGAAAACCAAATCGGATATGTAGTTCACTATTTAGGGGTAGTTTGAGAAGCAGCTGCTTAGAGCAAAACTGCTCACATACTATACACACAACAGCATTCATCTGTGCTTCGTTACTCTTGAAAAGCACCAGCCAACCATAGATGTAAAAATCAACACTTGTGTTAGTATCTATTAGAGGAAAAAACAAGAAGATTCTTACTCTTGCGCCATTTTTCCCAGGAGCTGCTTCAGGTCCTTTCTCACCATTGTCGCCTTATGACTGATATCCACTGCAGTACTTTCATCGCAGATGTTTGCACGCACTGCAGTAAATGGGCAATCATGCTTAACTAGTACTTTTATATCATTTTCTAAGCAAGACAGCTGGACCATCCATGAATCTCACAATCATAATCAAGTGTTAGGTAACAGATCAACAGAGTTTCATAAACTTGAGTATCTCTTCATAAACCTCAAGACACAGGCCTAGTCTCATAGAGGGTGGATTTAAACAAACTCACAGAGATGTTTTGCCATTGCATTTACCCTGTCACCCTTTGGTCCAGGAATGCCAGATGTCCCTCTCTCTCCAGGCATTCCCTGTAATCCTGGAGGTCCCTGAGCACCAGGAGCTCCCGCTGGCCCAATGGCACCCTACCTTTATAACCACCATATCTTTATAAGCTTCATCACATTTACCCTTAAGCTCAGTGCATCTCAAAACACATTAAGTGAAAGCTGTAGCATGTGTTACCATAAAGCATGTGAGTGAGTCAGGATTTGAGACTTCAGTACAGTATATTTTGCTGTATTGTGATCATGGTGATGCCTGTCTGCTTACCTTGTGACCGTCAGTTCCTGGAGTTCCTGGAAGACCTCGAGGCCCCTGGAGGCCCTGTGGCCCCACACCTCCTCTCTCTCCTGGGAAACCACGTTCACCCCGAGGAGGAAAAGCGGTGCAGGGCATTTTAACACACAACAATACCAAGTACTCACAGACCAAAGAGAAAGCATGGAGCTGAGACTCACACGTGGTCCGGTGCCCCCTGGGGCACCAGCCTCTCCTGGAACACCCTTAATGAGCAAAGACAGACACGAGGCTTCATTAGACATCTAAGTGCAGCCAGCAGAATAACATGTAGAGCAAGGTTTCCTCTTCTTCAGAGCAGCCACATTCAGAAACTCTCACCTGATCACCAGGTTTACCGCCTTCACCGGGGGGCCAGGAGGTCTGGGAAGACCCTACAAACATAAAAAAAAATTATAAAAATTAATTACAATGCTATGACACGCAAACATGTTGTTAATCAAAATTGTTCAATATTTTATTGATAAAATAAATCTTCAAGTAACACAACTAGCTGTAGAACTACAGATCTATTTAAAGGATGTCCTTTGTAACCTCAATTAATCTTAGTAGTATTTGCAGGACCTGGATTATTCCCTGAAACAAACAGAAGCCTAAGTGATAGTTTTTTTCAGAAAAATTCACAGTAGTGGTTAATCGTGTCACTTACTTGTTCATTATGTCCTATAATAATACTGTTACAGGTCCTTTATCATAAGGTGCAAAGGCATGATCTGAACTAATGCCCTGTTGGGATGGCACTTACTGTAGTACATGTTTTTATAAATATATATATATATATATATATATATATATATATATATATATATATATATATATATATATATATATATATATATATATATATATATATATTTTTTTTTTTTTTTTTTTATTTATTTTTTTTTTGTCCACATTTATCCAGGAGTTATATTTTCAGAAGTGTCCTGGCCCAGATGAGCAGCCACAAAATGGTTCGAATAACAATACATCTGTACAAAAAATGATGTCAGTAAAAGTTAATTTGCTTGGCCCATCCACTATTAAACATGGTCTACTATTAACTGTGGTGAAATTCAGAATGATGAAATTCAGCTGAGAATCTTATTTGGGCAGTAATTAATTTACTGATCAATTTCTGTAAATTCTAAAATGATCTCATGATCTCCTGAGAAATAATTTACATCTGAAAAGGACTGAAAAGTAAGTACAACTTTATATTCAGATTCAGTATTGTTTACATTTCTTAATTCCTGATCGATACACGAGTCAAATGAATGGATGGAAATAATTAGCTTTGCCTACAGAATGATTTTTATAAATAAATATCTCTCATAATATTGTTGTTGCTGGAATTGTTAATGTTAACTGTTAAGCAACAAGCCATGACAGTAAATTTACAATGACTGTAAAATGTGCATGAAACACTTTGCACTGTAAAAAGAGGCAGCCTGCAGCTGTTATCTTAAAGAGCTGTTACCCATAGATATTGATGAATGGAGAATGTAATGATACTCTTCTTGACTTGAATAAGACTAGCATTGCACCAGTTAACATTTGCCCAGTGATCTGCACACTCACCTGGAAGCCAGAGGGCCCAGGCCTCACCGTCTTTACCGGTCAGACCCTGCAGAGGACAGAGATCAGTGACTCGATCACGACATTGCAGAGTGTTACATGATGAGAACTGAAGCTGAGGTGTGAAACGTGCTTGCTGTGTCTTGAGAAGAGCATGTGTAATAATGCTGCCCTAATCACATCATCATACAGGCAGCAGAGATTTTAGACAGCCACTTGGACAGCTGGGAAAACACCTCAAACCTTCTGAAGAAAAATACTGAGGTTGATTACGCTGATTGTTTGATTAGCCTCTTATATGCACTATTGTGCCAGTATTTTCTTCAGAAATAGTGAAACAGTTGTGTCCTCATAGTGCTGCAGGTCTCTTATGTAGGGGCGCTGACCATTTAGGACACACTAAAGTGGTTTTCTGCCTCCTGTCCAAATCAAGAATTCTTCAACTTCACAAGGAATAATCATTCACCATTCAAAACTGGTTCATGGTGGCAGAATTAGGATTCAGCACTAAATCATAAATGACCTGAACCTCGTCCCCCCACCCCCCCCAAAAAAAAAAAAAAAAAGGTTTATCCATGGCAAGCAAAGCATGACACATCCTTTTCCCTCCCTCCAGGTACATCATATGGTTCAAACAATTTCCCTCATGAATCCCATATTCCAGGATAATAATGCTCAACACATCTGAGCGCAATCACTGAATAAAGAGTCAAAATACCAAGGTTCTGTGTTTTCAGTTCTCCAGGTCATCATTCAATGTGTTGAACATTCTAGTTAACTGTAAGTGTTTCTTAATTGCTTTGGATGTTTAGCTATCAAATGACTTTATCAGTTGTGGACCGGTATCAGTACAAGTACCAATATCTCCTCTATCCATCTGCAACTGAAGCCACAAAGATGAGTGATGACATTTGCAAAACACATTCAGTTTACTACAACAGACAGACAGAGAGTGAAGATTTTTATGTTGTGCAAGCAGGCCAATAAAAAACTTTGAAAAGTGCTAGGGCACACCAGAACAGTGTGCAACCATAATGACACACTCAGTGTCACACAGTCCTCAAACAAAACTCTCCAATGTGTTTGAAAGATTTCTGTGACACAGTTTTTTTATATAATATCTCACTATTTTCAACTTAGTAAATTTATCCAAATGTATTGTTAGAAAAATAATAAAGTTGACTAAAATGAACAAGATCAAATCTTCAAGTTTTTTTTTTCTTTTAAACAAGCCACTGATTTAGCTCCAGAAGAAAGAAATTATCAAGAAACCCTGCCAAGAGAGCTTGGCACTGCCAAGGACCAGCAGTTCTGGACAAAGCTCAGCCGCTTTGAAGATTAGTCAAGCTGTTCCATTTCCACTTTGTTTCACAGTGTAGATGTGTGGAGGATAATACATGCATCAAAGATTGCGCTGAGCATGGCGGCCGTGTTTCGAACTCAGAGTAAACTTTGCAGTTTTTTGTTTGTTTTACTTATTTGTTGTTGTTGTTGTTCTACGTGTTGGATGTTGTTTGTATAACTGTCTATGACAAACACATGCTTCTAAACATAGGTTCCTTCCGCATCAGAGCTCTTTGCCTTGGCTGCCCTTACGAAAAAGAAGTTTATTCAAGTGTGCTATTAGTATACTTCTTTTAAACTAAAAATAGGAAAGTATACTTTAAGTTTACTTTTTATGTACTTCTCAAAAATGCTCTTTATGTACTTCTCAGAAATATACTTAAAATTACGTTTAAGTATACTTGACTTATACTTACAAAAAGTCTAAATATATTTGATCTATACTCCTAGAATCTGTGTTTTCATTGTTTTATGGTAGAGGGTGCTAGTATGCATCTTCTGTTCAAAATTTTCAAAAATACACAAGTGAAGAAGAAAAAGAAACACCACCCAGCAGGCACAGTACATCATTGTGACGTCAGGAAGACGTTGGACTCCAACTAATCCAACATCAGTCAGTAGTCATATTTTAGTTGAAAATTAAAGTCGGGTTGACGTCTAAACCCAACTTTGTGTGACATCAAACTCCAACAACAGACAGAAGTTGAATTTTGGTTGAAATAAGCACCACACTGCAACAATGGGTGAAATGTATGGCAGCACATTAAATATCTCAAGATCTCAGCAGAGGAGGATTAAACAACTCCACAAACAGCATTACCAGCTTTACTTATTACTAACCAGACTGACTTTATTTCTGTTAGACATCTACAAAATCTCTTATTGAAAATTAACAGGGGTTTAACTCTAATGTGTTTAATTTCCATATCATATAACAGTTAAACACCATAACAGTGATTAGTGTTTCCATTAGTTGAGCTCTTAACATTTATTATATGTTTTGGCTATTGTGGCTGCTGTGACAGTATGTTTGTCGAGCACATTTGCAGCATCAAAGAAAGCTAAAGTGACATGAGATCAAGTGATGGCTGTTACCTGTTAATGGTTTTATAATCATCATGAAATAACCTGATTTGCTGATGTTTTTTAATCTAACAATTATGTTGTTCCATTAGTACATTCATAGTACAAACCCTGCATTTCTGCCACATGAGATCCAGCGGTATTATAACAATCAGTTAAAATCTTTTAACAAACTTGACCTCAAAAAACTTAACCTACGCTGACACACACAGACATCAAAAATCAGCGTATGAATATCAACAATGGTGACATGCTTCATGCAGCAATGCATGCTGGGAGCCATGTGTTTTATACTATGGTGGCTCCCAGCATGCATTGCTGCATGGAGCGTGTCACCATTGTTGAGATTCACATACTGATTATTGATGATTATCTATGTGTCTCGAAAGCTTTTTCTCCCAAAATGTATTTAAAAATACAATTTCAGAATGTCTGATCTGAGGGAAGAAAGTATTGTCTCTTGAATATTGTTCGTTAATAATAAATAACCCCTTTGGGTCAATGACGATAAAAAATATTTTCTCAATCATTTTTCTTAATGATGATGAAAACTATACCACCTTATCTTTGTTTATGGCTCCTTTTATAACACTATTACAGGAACCACAAACTCCCTAAGCCACAAGTCAAACTACCCAACTAAAGCAAACACTGATCACAATAATGGTGACCAAACATTTTCAAATAAAACATCAACATCTAACCCTCTGTTAATTCTCAAAAATAACTTCTGTAGACATCTGACAGAAATAAAGTCAAACTGGTTAGTAATAAGTGAAGCTGGTAATATGTGTACTGCCATGCATTTCACCGTTTTTTTATGTTTTTTTTTTGGGGGGGGGGGGGGGGGGGGTTTATTCCAGCCAAAATTCAGCATCTGCCCAACATTGGAGCTTGACGTCGTTGGATTTAGACGTCAACCCGATTTTCATTTTCAACCAAAATCCAATGTCTAACCGCTATTATTATGTTTGAGATATCAATCACTGGTCGATGACCATAATGTTTGTATAAACTGTAGGTAACAACTGGTAAAATGTACATGTAGGTCATAAAAACCAAAATAATACCTACCCTTAAATATTTTCTTCTCAGCCATGTCATCAATTGCTCTTGAGCGAAATCTCCTCATCCGTTGTCTGATTGGAATTTTGCAAGTATTTCTGTGTAGTTAAAGTGTGCGTAGCCTGCATCTATCAACTTTTGTTTTGTAACTTACCCACATTAAAGTGTTTAAAAAAGAATGCATGAAGCTAGAATGAAATGTTTTTGTTTACAAGCAGATACAGTGTTCTTTCTTTGTATGTTTTGCATGCTCAGATATTCATGTAACAAAATTTATACAAATTCAAACCTGAATAGGGACATAGTAGTCTTAAAGTATGATATAAATTTCACTTAAAGAAAACTTATGAGTTTACTT
The DNA here is from genome assembly GCF_023724105.1 of Carassius gibelio. Lineage (NCBI taxonomy): Eukaryota > Metazoa > Chordata > Actinopteri > Cypriniformes > Cyprinidae > Carassius > Carassius gibelio. The sequence goes on along the minus strand of NC_068394.1, from coordinate 23,556,638 downwards.
GCAGTATACGTGTACAAAGTATTTAATTAGTAAACTATCAGCAAATCAAGTTCACTTTTATTATAATTGCAGTACAAACTACAAACATAGAGGTAAACTAGTTGTGTACTCAAAGTTTGCTACTGTTATACTTAAAGTATATTTAAAAGTATATTTTATATACTAGAAAGTGGGCCGATTTAGTCCCAAGGAGTACTGAAACAGTACACTTACAAGTATACTACTAGAACACTAGAACACTTTGTATACTTGCTACATAAAGTACACTTATAAGTATACTTGAACTTTACTTAAGTAAACTTAATAAAATAAACTTGAAGTATACTACTTTTTGCTAAGGGTGCACGGGCGCGACCCAGAAAATGCTGCCGGAAAAGAGGGAAGAGAGCCGGCATCCTTATCAGACTCAGACGTCATCCCCTCCAACCTTCTCTCCCAACCATTTTGCTGGCTAACGTTCAGCAACTGGACAACAAACTCGGTGAACTGCGGGCATGTATTTCATACCAACGAGAAACAAAGGACTGCTGCATTATTTGCCTCACAGAAACCTGAACGTCTGCAGAGAATTCACAACAGTCATACTCACAGTTGTTTACATTCTCCCTCAAGCTAACACAGACCAAACACAAACCGCGTGCCCAGATGCAGCATTTATTGTTACGGGGGACTTTAACAAAGCCAACTTCAGAACAATATCTCCAAAATATTTTCAACACATCACCATCAATACGCGTGGTAATCGTGTACTGGACCACTGCTACTCTCCTTTCCAGGATGCCTACAAATCCCTCCCCCGCCCACCTTTCAGCAAATCGTATCACTCTTCCATTCTGCTGCTGTCTGCTTATAGACAGAAATTGACACAGGAAGCACCCACCAATCAGACGCTATACTACAGGACTGTTTTGATCACGTGGACTGGGACATGTTCCGGGCAGCGTCTGATGACGACATAGAGGCGTACTCAGAAACTGTAATGTGTTTCATCAGGGAGTGTGTAGAAGATGTAGTGCCGATAAAAACAGTCCGCATCTACCCCAACCAAAAACCGTGGATTAATAGCGATGTTCGAGCAGCCTTGTCAGAGTGGACATCCGCTTTTAAATCTGGGAACGCTTATGATCGCAAACAAGCCAGTTATGATCTCAGGAAATCCATCAAAGCCGCAAAAAGACAATATAAGTAAACAATCCCCCACGTGGAGTGCATTCTTGTGATTGGCTAAAACAAGGGAGATATCTGATTGGTTGCTGATCATTCCCTGTTTAAAAAAATGCATTTGTGTGTCTAGCCAAGTCAGAGTTGAGTCTCAAAATTCACACACAAATGCAATGAAGTTCACAGACCGCAAGCAGTTTGTAAATCAAGATATATGTGTGTGTGCATCAGAAATACATTTCTGAATCTTGTCCTGTGCATTTGTGAATCATGAGTGCATTTGTCAATATTGTTTGCATTTCTGAATTCTGTGTTTATTTCTGAATTTTGTGTGCATTTGTGAATTTTGTATGCATTTGTGAATGTTCTGTGCTTTTAAAATTTTGTGTGTGCATTTGTGAATTTTGTGCGCATTTGTGTATCCTGTGTGTGTATTTATGAATTATGTGTGTGCATGTATGAATCCTATGTGTGCATATGTGAATGTAGTGTGTGCATTTATCTTTATTGAGACTCTTTTGGCTCCATACAGAATATGCAATGGATGAAAAAAAAAAAAAAAACTTAAACTTTACCCGAGGGATTTAGCAGAAGGTAGCGGGAAGAAACTTGATCGTTTGCGCGTGGGAGCGGGAGAAAATAACATATATTTTTGTGGGAGCGGGATAAAATCTTGCGGGAGCGGGACAGAAAAATCCATCCCGCGCGGTCTCTACACTCAAGCGCCAGCATGCCTTTCCTGCCCAAACGAGGACCTCAGCACAGAGTTCGGTAAAACTGGCAAGATATTCACAGATTCGACTTTTCCGGATCAATAACTCGCGAGTAAAACGTTTTTTGTACACGAATTATGCCTCTTTTTACTCGTAGTGATATAGTAAACGAGCTACAAGGGAGTTTGCCTGAAAACAAGCTTTCCTCCGCTCTGTACAAAATACGTTGATCTCAATGCGCTGGCGTCTGAGCGACAAGTCCGAAGGGACCGTCTGCAAAGTGCGAAACGCGAAAAAGGTTACTAATAAAATACTCAATAACTTCACAGTAACACACTGTAGTGTCACCAAATTCAGTTCACACATCACTGCTCTCCTGCTGCTTATACTACAATGTTGGTTTTAAAAATAGTTGCTTTTGCACAATTTTTATGATTTTTTTTATTATGAAAACGTTAATAACGTTACTGTAACACACTGTACATTCATCAAATTCAGTTCACACATCACTGCTCTCCTGCTAGTTATACTACAACTTTCATTTTGTAAGTAATTGCTTTGGCACATTTTTATTTTTATTTTTATTAATAAAAATAGTTAATAAATTCATCATTATTGGACATAATAGTTAATAACTTTACTGTAACACACTGTACTTTCACCAAATTCAGTTCACACATCACTGCTCTCCTGCTGGTTTTACTACAACTTTAATTTAGCAAATAATTCCTTTAACACATTTTCTTATGAATACTAATTAAGGAAAAATTGTTAATAACTTTACTGTAACACACTGTACTTTCACCAAATTCAGTTCACACATCACTGCTCTCCTGCTGGTTATACTACAACTTTAATTAGGGCCCGAGCACCGAGGTGCGAGGACCCTCTTGTATCTGCTTTGTTTTTTATTAGGGCCCGAGCACCGATGGTGTGAGGACCCTCTTGGAATTGCTCCGTTTATTATTATTATTATTATTAGGGCCCGAGCACCGAGGTGCGAGGACCCTCTTGTATCTGCTTTGTTTTTTATTATTATTCTTCTTCTTCTTCTTCTTCTTCTTCTCCCGAATGAATCGCATTTTTGAGGGCTTTAACATGCTCAAAAAGTCATGAAACTTTGCACACTCGTCAAACCTGGTGAAAATTTTCGTCTGATATAGGATTCAGAAGAGGGTGTGGCAAAATGGCTCGACAGCGCCACCTATACCAAGAAAATCAACAGCCTTCCAGCTATGTTTCACGTACATGCACGAAAATTGGCACACATATGTAACACACCAATACCTACAAAAAAGACTCTTGGAGCGAAATTCTAAACCCAACAGGAAGTCGGTTATTTTTAATATTATGAGCATATTTTGTGTAATTTTGGTCATTTCCATGTGTTGTATTTTAACGAACTCCTCCTAGAGAGTTCTTCAAATCAACACCAAATTTGGTATGCCTAATCTAAAGGCCTTTGCGATGTTAAATTGCGAAGATCCTGACTTTTCGTTGAAGGGCGTGTCCGTGGCGGCCTGTCGAATTTCGATGATTCGCCATGAAAAATGAAGTTGCTATAACTCACACATACAATGACCAATCTGCCCCAAACTTCACATGTTTGATGAGACTCCGAACCTGAACAGATTGACATGCCCATATTCAGTTATAGTCATAGCGCCACCTATTGGCAACAGGAAGTGACATATTTTACGCTGCGACGAACTACTCCTAGAAATTTTATGACATCAATGTATTTTTTGTGGTCAGTCTAATCTAAAGGCCTGTGCGATGTTCAGTTGTGAAGATCTTGAGTTTTCGTTAAAAGGCTTGTTCATGGCGCCGCGACGAAGTTCGATGTCTCGCCATGCGAATAAAAGATGTTATAACTCAGGCATAAGATGTCCGATCTTCCCCAAACTTCACATGTGTGATAAGAGTCCTGGCCTGAACAGATCTTCAGGCCAATATTCCTCCGGGTGTGGCAGAATGGCTCTATAGCGCCACCTATACACTTTCAACGGAGTGCGCCTCGAGCTATGTTTCACGTACATGTACAAAAATTGGTACACACATGTAACACTCCAATACATACAAAAAAGTCTGTTGGTACGAAATCCGGATCCCAACAGGAAGTCGGTTATTTTGAATTTTCCCTTCAAAATTGCTGTTGTTTTTGCCATTTTCAGGGGTTGTACTTTAACGAACTCCTCCTAGAGATTTATTCAGATCAACACCAAACTTGGTCAGTGTAATCTAAAGCCCTTTGCGATAATAAATTGCGAAGGACTTGAGGTTTCGTTAAAGGGCGGGTCCATGGCGGCCTGACAAATTTCGATGTTTCGCCATGAAAAAGGAAGTTGCTGTAACTCAGACATACAATGTCCAATCTGCCCCAAACTTCACATGTTAGATGAAACTTCTGCCCTAAACAGATCTACATGCCCACATTCAGTTATAGTCATAGCGCCACCTATTGGCAACAGGAAGTGACATGTTTTACGCTGCGACAAACTACTCCTATAATTTTTTTGAGATTAACATATATTTTGTGGTCAGTCTAATCTAAAGGCCTGTGCAATGTTAACTTGTGGAGATCTTGAGTTTTTGTTGAAGGGCGTTTCCATGGCGCCATGACAAAATTTGATGTCTTGCCACAGCAAGAGAAGTTGTTGTAACTCAAGCATAAAATGTTCAATCTTCCCCAAACTTCACATGTTTGATAAGAGTCATGGCCTGAACACATCTGAAGGCCAATATACCATTATAATGATAGTGCCACCTGCTGGCAACGGTAAGATTGGCACATATATGGGACATACTTTGATATATTCCACTTATATTTAGGACATTAAATGCATATTTCTCAACGTTCACCTTTTTACTAAAGCCACACGATGGCGGTGAGCCCGGGTGCGAGGGCCCGTTCATCGCTGCTTGCAGCTTTAATTATTATTATTATTATTATTATTATTATTATTCTTCTTCTCCAAAATGAATCGCATTTTTGAGGGCCTAAACCTGCTCGAAAAGTCATGAAACTTTGCACACTACTCAGAACTGGCGAAAATTTACGTCTGATATGGGTTTCAGAAGTGGGTGTGGCAAAATGGCTCAACAGCGCCACCTATACACGTTCAACGGTGTGCGCCTCGAGCTACGTTTCATGTACATGTATGAAAATCGGTATACACATGTAACTCTCCAATACCTACAAAAAAGTCTCTTGGAGCAAAATCCGAAACCCAACAGGAAGTCGGTTATTACTAATATTATGAGCAAATTTTGTGTCATTTTTGTCATTTCCATGCGTTGTATTTTAACGAACTCCTCCTAGAGATTCATTCAGATCAACACCAAATTTGGTATGCCTAATCTGAAGGCCTTTGCGATGTTAAATTGCGAAGCTTTTGAGTTTTCGTTAATGGGCGTGTCCGTGGTGGCCTGGCGAATTTCGATGATTCGCCATGAAACAGGAAGTTGCTATAACTCAGACATACAATGACCAATCTGCCCCAAACTTCACATGTTTGATGAGACTCCTGACCTGAACAGATTGACATGCCCATATTCAGTTATAGTCATAGCGCCACCTATTGGCAACAGGAAGTGACATATTTTACACTGCGATGAACTACTCCTAGAAATTTTATGACATCAATGTATTTTTTGTGGTCAGTCTAATCTAAAGGCCTGTGCGATGTTAAGTTGTGAAGATCTTGAGTTTTCGTTAAAAGGCGTGTCTATGGCGCTGTCACGAAGTTCGATGTCTCGCCATGGGAATAAAAGATGTTATAACTCAGGCATAAAATGTCCGATCTTCCCCAAACTTCACATGTGTGATAAGAGTCCTGGCCTGAACACATCTGAAGGCCAAAATTCCATCAGGTGTGGCAAAATGGCTCGATAGCGCCACCTATACACTTTCAATAGAGTGCGCCTCGAGCTATGTTTCACGTACATGTACAAAAATCGATATACACATGTAACACACCAATACCTACAAAAAAGTCTCTTGGTACGAAATCCGAATCTCAACAGGAAGTCGGTTATTTAGAATTTTCTCTGCAAAACTGGCGTTGTTTTTGCCATTTTCAGGGGTTGTACTTTAACGAACTCCTCCTAGAGATTTATTCAGATCAACACCAAACCTGGTCAGTGTAATCTTAAGCCCTTTGCGATGTTAAATTGCGAAGATCTTTAGATTTCGTTAAAGGGCGTGTCCATGGTGGCCTGACAAATTTCGATGTTTCGCCATGAAAAAGGAAGTTGCTGTAACTCAGACATACAATGTCCAATCTGCCCCAAACTTCACATGTTAGATAAAACTTCTGCCCTTAACAGATCTACATGCCCACATTCAGTTATAGTCATAGCGCCACCTATTGGCAACAGGAAGTGACATGTTTTACGCTGCGACAAACTACTCCTATTATTTTTTTGAGATTAACATATATTTTGTGGTCAGTCTAATCTAAATGCCTGTGCAATGTTAACTTTTGGAGATCTTGAGTTTTTGTTAAAGGGCGTTTCCATGGCGCCATGACAAAATTTGATGTCTTGCCACAGCAAGAGAAGTTGTTGTAACTCAAGTATAAAATGTTCAGTCTTCCCCAAACTTCACATGTTTGATAAGAGTCCTGGCCTGAACACATCTGAAGGCCAATATTCCATTATAATGATAGCGCCACCTGCTGGCAACGGTAAGATTGGCACATATATGGGATATACTTTGATATATTCCACTTATATTTAGGACATTAAATGCATATTTCTCAACGTTCACCTTTTTACTAAAGCCACACGATGGCGGTGAGCCCGGGTGCGAGGGCCCGTTCATCGCTGCTTGCAGCTTTAATTAGGGCCCGAGCACCGAAGGTGTGAGGACCCTATTGTATCTGCTTCGTTTATTATTATTATTATTATTATTATTATTATTACGGTGCCAAATGAATCGCCTTTTTGAAGGCCTAAACATACTCAAAAAGTCAGGAAAATTTGCACACACCTCCGAACTGGCGAAAATTTACGTCTGATATGGGTTTCAGAAGTGGGCGTGGCAAAATGGCTCGATAGCGCCACCTATACACGTTCAGCGGTGTGCGCCTCGAGCTACGTTCCACGCACATGTATGAAAATCGGTACACACATGTAACACACCAAGACCTACAAAAAAGACTCTTGGAGCAAAATTCTAAACCCAACAGGAAGTCAGATATTTTTTATTTTATGAGCAAATTTTTTGTCATTTTTGCCATTTCCATGCATTGTATTTTAACGAACTCCTCCTAGAGATTTATTCAGATCAACACCAAATTTGGTATGCCTAATCTAAAGGGCTTTGCGATGTTAAATTGCGAAGATCTTGAGTTTTCGTTCAAGTTCGTGTCCGTGGCGGCCTGGCGAATTTCGATGATTCGCCATGAAAAATGAAGTTGCTATAACTCAGACATACAATGTCCAATCTGCCCCAAACTTCACATGTTTGATGAGACTCTGACCCTGAACATATTGACATGCCCATATTCAGTTAAAGTCATAGCGCCTCCTATTGGCAACAGGAAGTGGCATATTTTACACTGCGACAAACTACTCCTAGAAATTTTACAACATCAATGTCTTTTTTGTGGTCAGTCTAATATAAAGGCCTGTGCGATGTTAAATTGTGAAGATCTTGAGTTTTGGTTAAAAGGCGTGTCCATGGCGCCGTGACGAAGTTCGATGTCTCGCCATGGGAATAAAAGATGTTATAACTCAGGCATAAAATGTCCGATCTTCCCCAAACTGCACATGTGTGATAAGAGTCCTGGCCTGAACACATCTGAAGGCCAAAATTCCATCAGGTGTGGCAAAATGGCTCGATAGCGCCACCTATACACTTTCAACAGAGTGCGCCTCGAGCTATGTTTCACGTACATGTACAAAAATCGGTATACACATGTAACACACCAATACCTACAAAAAAGTCTCTTGGTACGAAATCCGAATCCCAACAGGAAGTCGGATATTTAGAATTGTCTCTGCAAAATTGGCGTTGTTTTTGCCATTTTCAGGGGTTGTACTTTAACGAACTCCTCCTAGAGATTTATTCAGATCAACACCAAACCTGGTCAGTGTAATCTTAAGCCCTTTGCGATGTTAAATTGCGAAGATCTTTAGATTTCGTTAAAGGGCGTGTCCATGGCGGCCTGACAAATTTCGATGTTTCTCCATGAAAAAGGAATTTGCTGTAACTCAGACATACAATGTCCAATCTGCCCCAAACTTCACATGTTAGATAAAACTTCTGCCCTTAACAGATCTGCATGCCCACATTCAGTTATAGTCATAGCTCCACCTATTGGCAACAGGAAGTGACATGTTTTATGCTGCGACAAACTACTCCTATAATTTTTTTGAGATTAACATATATTTTGTGGTCAGTCTAATCTAAAGGCCTGTGCAATGTTAACTTTTGGAGATCTTGAGTTTTTGTTAAAGGGCGTTTCCATGGCGCCATGACAAAATTTGATGTCTTGCCACAGCAAGAGAAGTTGTTGTAACTCAAGCATAAAATGTTCAATCTTCCCCAAACTTCACATGTTTGATAAGAGTCCTGGCCTGAACACATCTGAAGGCCAATATTCCATTATAATGATAGCGCCACCTGCTGGCAACGGTAAGATTGGCACATATATGGGATATACTTCGATATATTCCACTTATATTTAGGACATTAAATGCATATTTCTCAATGTTCACCTTTTTACTAAAGCCACACGATGGCGGTGAGCCCGGGTGTGAGGGCCCGTTCATCGCTGCTTGCAGCTTTAATTATTCTTCTTCTTCTTCTTCTTCTTCTTCTTCTCCCGAATGAATCGCATTTTTGAGGGCTTTAACATGCTCAAAAAGTCATGAAACTTTGCACACTCGTCAAACCTGGTGAAAATTTTCGTCTGATATAGGATTCAGAAGAGGGTGTGGCAAAATGGCTCGACAGCGCCACCTATACCAAGAAAATCAACAGCCTTCCAGCTATGTTTCACGTACATGCACGAAAATTGGCACACATATGTAACACACCAATACCTACAAAAAAGACTCTTGGAGCGAAATTCTAAACCCAACAGGAAGTCGGTTATTTTTAATATTATGAGCATATTTTGTGTAATTTTGGTCATTTCCATGTGTTGTATTTTAACGAACTCCTCCTAGAGAGTTCTTCAAATCAACACCAAATTTGGTATGCCTAATCTAAAGGCCTTTGCGATGTTAAATTGCGAAGATCCTGACTTTTCGTTGAAGGGCGTGTCCGTGGCGGCCTGGCGAATTTCGATGATTCGCCATGAAAAATGAAGTTGCTATAACTCACACATACAATGACCAATCTGCCCCAAACTTCACATGTTTGATGAGACTCCGAACCTGAACAGATTGACATGCCCATATTCAGTTATAGTCATAGCGCCACCTATTGGCAACAGGAAGTGACATATTTTATGCTGCGACGAACTACTCCTAGAAATTTTATGACATCAATGTCTTTTTTGTGGTCAGTCTAATCTAAAGGCCTGTGCGATGTTCAGTTGTGAAGATCTTGAGTTTTCGTTAAAAGGCTTGTTCATGGCGCCGTGACGAAGTTCGATGTCTCGCCATGTGAATAAAAGATGTTATAACTCAGGCATAAGATGTCCGATCTTCCCCAAACTTCACATGTGTGATAAGAGTCCTGGCCTGAACAGATCTTCAGGCCAATATTCCACCGGGTGTGGCAGAATGGCTCTATAGCGCCACCTATACACTTTCAACGGAGTGCGCCTCGAGCTATGTTTCACGTACATGTACAAAAATTGGTACACACATGTAACACTCCAATACCTACAAAAAAGTCTCTTGGTACGAAATCCGGATCCCAACAGGAAGTCGGTTATTTTGAATTTTCCCTTCAAAATTGCTGTTGTTTTTGCCATTTTCAGGGGTTGTACTTTAACGAACTCCTCCTAGAGATTTATTCAGATCAACATCAAACTTGGTCAGTGTAATCTAAAGCCCTTTGCGATAATAAATTGCGAAGGACTTGAGGTTTCGTTAAAGGGCGGGTCCATGGCGGCCTGAAAAATTTCGATGTTTCGCCATGAAAAAGGAAGTTGCTGTAACTCAGACATACAATGTCCAATCTGCCCCAAACTTCACATGTTGGATAAGACTCTTGACCTTAACAGATCTACATGCCAATATTCAGTTATAGTCATAGCGCCACCTATTGGCAACAGGAAGTTACATATTTTACACTGCGACAAACTACTCCTAGAAATTTTATGACATCAATGTCTTTTTTGTGGTCAGTCTAATCTAAAGACCTGTGTGATGTTTAGTTGTGAATATCTTGAGTTTTTGTTAAAAGGTGTGTCCATGGCGCCGTGATGAAGTTCAATGTCTCGCCATGGGAATAAAAGATGTTATAACTCAGGCATAAAATGTCCGATCTTGCCCAAACTTCACTTGTGTGATAAGGGTCCTGGCCTGAACAGATCTGAAGGCCAATATTCCATCGAGTGTGGCAAAATGGCTCAATAGCGCCACCTATACACTTTCAACGGAGTGCGTATACACTTTAAACGGAGTGCGCCTTGAGCTATGTTTCACGTACATGTACAAGAATCGGTACACACATGTAACACACCAATATCTACGAAAAAGTCTCTTGGTACGAAGTCCGAATCCCAACAGGAAGTCAGTTATTTGGAATTTTCTCTGCAAAATTAGTGTTGTTTTGGCCATTTTCAGGGGTTGTACTTTAACGAACTCCTCCTGGATATTTATTCAGATCAACACCAAACTTGGTCAGTGTAATCTAAAGCCTTTTGCGATCTTAAATTGCGAAGATCTTGAGGTTTCGTTAAAGGGCGTGTCCATGGCGGCCTGACAAATTTCATTGTTTCGCCATGAAATAGGATGTTGTTGTAACGCAGGCATAAAGTGTCCAATCCTCCCCAAACCTCACATGTTCGATAAAAGTCCTGCCCTGAACACATCTGAAGGCCAATATTCCATTATAATGATAGCGCCACCTGCTGGCAACAGGAAGATTGGCACATATATGGAATAAACATTGATATATTCTACTTATATTTATGAGTTTAAACGCATATTTCTCACCGTTCACCTATTAACTAAAGCCACTCGCTGCCGGTGAGCCCGGGTGCGAGGGCCCGTTCATCACTGCTTGCAGCTTTAATTTTGAATGTAATTGCTTTGGCACATTTTTTTAGAATTTTTATAATGAAAAATAGTTAATAAATTCACCATTATTGGACATAATAGTTAATAACTTTACTGTAATGCACTGTACTTTCACCAAATTCAGTTCACACATCACTGCTCTCCTGCTGGTTATACTACAACTTTCATTTTTAATGTAATTGCTTTGGTACATTTGTTATGATTATATATTAAGAAAAATAATTAATTACTTTTCTGTTACACACTGTACTTTCATTAAAATCAGTTCACACATCACTGCTCTCCTGCTGGTTTTACTACAACACTCATATTGAAAATATTTGTGCCGGCACATTTTTTATGATATGTCTTATTATTTTTCGTATTATTAAAATAAGTTACTGTAACGTACTGTAGTTTCACCAAATTCAGTTCACACATCACTGCTCTCCTGCAGGTTATACTAACACACCGATTTTAAAAAAAGTTGCTTTTGCACATTTTTTTTTTAAATTATGAAAACATTAATAACGTTACTGTAACACACTGTACTTTCACCAAATCCAGTTCACACATCACTGCACTCCTGCAGGTTATACTAACACACCGATTTTTTAAAAAAGTTGCTTTTGCACATTTTTTATTATTTTTTCATTATTGAAAATAACGTCACCGTTATTGAACATAATAGTTAATAACTTCACTGTAACATACTGTACTTTCACCAAATTCAGTTCACACATAACTGCTTTTTTTTGGGGGGGGGGGTTGCAAAAATTTGTTTTCTTTTTCAAATTAAAAATGTTCAGTAACTTCACTGTAACACATTGTACTCTCCTGCTGGTTAGGTTGACAAAATGTGCTTTTGCATAATTTATATGGTATAAAAAATATATAAGGACTTCACCGTTGTATTAACTCTGTTTTATTAATGTCACTGTTATACACTTTAATACTTTCAACTTCATTTAACACACACATGAAGCCTTGCTGGTTTAAGTACAACCTTTGCACTTGGACACTTTTAAAGAGATCAACAAGAGATAGTAATGAGAGTCAAAAAATAGTAATGAGAGTCAAAAAATGAGAATCACACTGCCCTAGAGCGTCTCTATTTGGGGCTTTCGCACAACACACAATACCAAGGAATATCTTTGCTTGTTATTTGTGTTTCTGTCATTCCAAGGCACTGTGTGTGGAACCATCTTGCACACGTTCCACACTGAATCTGTATGAGGATGATTGTTATTTATATTAATGAAGTGTTAAGTTTAGGAATCCTTTATTGCATAGAATAATTCATTACTTTAAAGCTACGCCTGGAATTTCACTCCAGATGTTTTACAGAATATCCAATAGACTGTTTTAAACATTTTATTGTTTAAAACATTTAAACAATAAATCTCACCCAAACAGCATCCACTGGTTTTGGCAAGTCCTCATTTCCACAGTAGGAACAGAAATCTTCCTTTGAAACTGAAAACGAAAATATACACAAATAAATAACACATAAATTGGTGAAATAAATGTTTGCATTAATGTAAAAAAAAAAAAAAAAAAAAAAAAAAAAAAAAAAAAAGATGTGTATGTGCATACATTACTGTTAGGTATGTAAGAAGTACTCCATACTAATTAATTAATATTTATAATGATACCTGATCCATTTAGAGTTTCCTCAGCCATGTCTCTTCTTAGATTTTGTACAGATTGTTTTGATGGGTCAATGTCAAACATTTCTGGAATGTTCGGTAATTTCATCACCGTCATCTTGGCCATCTGTATGGATGGAATAAGTACACAAGAATTTACACTGTCTTACACAGTAAAAATACAGTACATGTTATGGCATCTATCATAATGTTAACAATGCTACATATGTAGATTTACCTGCATCACAAAGTCTCCACAACTGGTACAATCTTTTTGGAAGGTGTGGGTTATTTTTCCGGGTTGCCACTTGATGTTAACCCATTCTTCCTTTGACAGTCTACTACGACGCATCTTGAAATACTGTCTAAAAGACAAAATTAAAATGTTTATTTTTATTTATTATTTTATTTATTGATGTGTTAACTGAATTTGGTGAAAGTACAGTGTGTTACAGTGAAGTTATTAACTATTATGTTCAAAAACGGTGAAGTTATTAACTATTTTTCATAATAAAAAAATCATACAAAATGTGCCAAAGCAATTACATTCAAAATGATAGCAGGTGAGCACTGATGTGTGAACAGAATTTGGTGAAAGTACAGTGTGTTACAGTAAAGTTATTAACTGTTTTACTTATTTAAAATTTATAAAAAATGTGTAAAAGGTATTATTTTCAAAATGAGTGCTGTAGTATAACCAGCAGGAGAGCAGTTATATGTGAACTGAATTTGGTGACAGTACAGTGTGTTACAGTAAAGTTATTAACTATTTTTCTTAATAAACAATCATAACAAATGTGCCAAAGAAATTACATTCAAAATGAAAGTTGTAGTATAACCAGCAGGAGAGCAGTGATGTGTGAACTGAATTTGGTGAAAGTACAGTGCATTACAGTAAAGTTATTCACTGTTATGTTCAATAATGGTGAAGTTATTAACTATTTTTCATAATACAAATTATAAAAAATGTGCCAAAGCAATTACTTTCAAAATGAAAGGTGTAGTATAAACAGCCGGAGAGCAGTGATGTGTGAACTGGATTTGAGGAATGTACAGTGTGTTACAGTAAAGTTATTAACTGTTATGTTCAATAATGGTGAAGTTATCAACTATTTTTCAAAATAAAAAAAAATATAAAAACTGTGCCAAAGTAATTACTTTCAAAATGAAAGTAGTAGTATAACCAGCAGGAGAGCAGTGTAGTGTGAACTGAATTTGGTGAAAGTACAGTGTCTTACAGTAAAGTTATTAACTGTTATGTTCAATAATGGTGAAGTTATTAACTATTTTTCAAAATAAAAAATATATATATAAAAACTGTGCCAAAGCAATTACTTTCAAAATGAAAGTTGTAGTATAAACAGCCGGAGAGCAGTGATGTGTGAACTGGATTTGAGGAATGTACAGTGTGTTACAGTAAAGTTATTAACTGTTATGTTCAATAATGGTGAAGTTATCAACTATTTTTCAAAATAAAAAAAAATATATAAAAACTGTGCCAAAGCAATTACTTTCAAAATGAAAGTTGTAGTATAACCAGCAGGAGAGCAGTGTAGTGTGAACTGAATTTGGTGAAAGTACAGTGTGTTACAGTAAAGTTATTAACTGTTATGTTCAATAATGGTGAAGTTATTAACTATTTTTCAAAATAAAATAAAAAAATATATAAAAACTGTGCCAAAGCAATTACTTTCAAAATGAAAGTTGTAGTATAAACAGTCGGAGAGCAGTGATGTGTGAACTGGATTTGAGGAATGTACAGTGTGTTACAGTAAAGTTATTAACTGTTATGTTCAATAATGGTGAAGTTATCAACTATTTTTCAAAATAAAAAAAAATATAAAAACTGTGCCAAAGTAATTACTTTCAAAATGAAAGTTGTAGTATAACCAGCAGAAGAGCAGTGTAGTGTGAACTGAATTTGGTGAAAGTACAGTGTGTTACAGTAAAGTTATTAACTCTTATGTTCAATAATGGTGAAGTTATTAACTATTTTTCAAAATAAAAAAAAAATATATAAAAACTGTGCCAAAGCAATTACTTTCAAAATGAAAGTTGTAGTATAACCAGCAGGAGAGCAGTGATGTGTGAACTGAATTTGCTGAAAGTGCAGTCTGTTACAGTAAAGTTATTAACTATTATGTCCAATAATGGTGAAGTTATTAACTATTTTTCATAATAAAAATCATAAAGAATGTGCAAAAGCAATTAATTTCAAAATGAGTGTTGTAGTATAACCAGCAAGAGAGCAGTGATGTGTGAACTGAATTTGGTTTAAAGTACAGTGTGTTACACTAAAGTTATTAGAAATGTTTCTTAATAAAAAATCATAACAAATGAGCCAAAGCAATTACATTCAAAATGAAAGTTGTAGTATAACCAGCAGGAGAGCAGTGATGTGTGAACTGAATTTGGTTGAAATACAGTGTGTTACAGTAAAGTTATTGAGTATTTTATTAGTAACCTTTTTCGCGTTTCGCACTTTGCAGACTTCCCTTAGGACCCTTAGGACTTGTCCCTTAGGACTTGTCGCTCAGACGCCAGCACATTGAGATCAACGTATTTTGTACAGAGCGGAGGAAAGCTTGTTTTCAGGCAAACTCGCTTGTAGCTCGTTTACTACATCACTAAGAGTAAAAAGAGGCATAATTTGTGTACCAAAAACGTTTTGCTCGCGAGTTGTTGAATCGGAAAAGTCGAATCTGTGAATATCTTGCCAGTTTTACCGAACTCATGCACAGATAGATGCGCTAACCAATTTCGACATAAGCCCTATTCGGACGGGACTAGTTTTACAGGGGGTCGTTAGAGAAATCTGCCTTTCACAGACGTACTTGGTGATTTTAATCCCGTCCGAATCTGCCACGTCTGTATTTTTCTCACACAACCTCTGTGATAATTCCAGAGCAAATTACCTACTGTTTTTCAGCAAACTCAGTGATCCTCTGAGAAAACTAATCCCGTCCGAATGCGAATGTCTGTGATTGCCGGTGATATTTTATTTCACAACGCGTTTCCTTGTGTATTTTGGCCAACGTGAATTACCGTAGATGCTCTTACCGCGCGGATGTTTGATATATTTGCTTAGCGGCAAATAAATAATAATAAAATAATAATACAAATAATAAAATAAAGAGCAAGATCAAGTAAACTGTTTTAATTAAATTTAATAAAAAAAAAAAAAAAAGGAAAACAAGTTAAACTAAAGGAACCACACATTAACATGGTTTTGTTACACTAGCCATTTAGTATTTATTGTGTAATAATACTAAGGCAATCATTCTGAATGAATGCAATGCACGCATACAGAGCGCGTGATTTCTGTGATACCCAGATACACAAATCAGACCCTCCCACCTCTGTAATAAACACAGAGATTTTAGTCCCGTCCGAATTGGTACATGAAAATCTCAGACGTCAGGTGGTAAGAATCGAAACTCAAACGTAGTTTAGAAAACTAGTCCCGTCCGAATAGTACTATATGGAAACGTCAGAGAAAGATTTAAAGATGACAAAAGCTCGTACAAGCTCTGCTGAGTCACCGGTTTCTGAGTGCAGCAAACTCAGATCAGCTGAATTTGACCGATTAATAATCAGTTAAACGGTCATCAAAATCACAAAATAACAAAAAAACAAAAACATTTGTTATTCAAATACATCGCGAATACGGAAACTTTGATTTTGTGTCGAATGAGAAACCCAACGTTGGTTTCAGTTTCGTTTTAGTCTAAATTAATTAGTTTTGGTTTGTCATTAATATTGTTATAGCTTCTTATATTTGTAATTCTTCTTCTTTCCTAAATACTGTTAACTGAATTTTTTTTGTTGTGGAGTGAGGGGAACTAAAATAGCGGAGCTTCACAAATTTCCCAGAAGCTGAACAGTTTTCATTTGATATTAACCTCTAAATAATTATTTAATGAAATTTGGAGTCCGAATGTCGGAAGCATATACAGCGTTACTTATTATAGATTTACTATTATTCTATATTCTTTATATTAAATAACATTTTAGCATCCAGATACATCGGGAACATGGAAACATTTGGATTTGTGCCGAATGAGAGAGGTAGGCGTCAGCTTCAGTTTACATTAATTTGTTTTTGGATTGATGTATTTATAGCCTAAACTTTAGAGGATTTGATTTGAAGAGAAACTAATAACTGTTTTTATAATGTTTTTAAACATTTTGCTTTAGAATACAGGCATTTTAGCCTTCATTATGGCGGAAAGTAATAGGGGTAATAAAATGCAATGAGCCGCGACTTACGTTTTTTTTTTTTTTTTTTACTCTAAAAACGCAGTCTTATACAAGTGTTTTTTTTTTTTAACAATGCAGAAAACATTTTTAAATATCTTATATCTTACAAATACTTTTAAAGTGTTGATAGTTTTTTTCTTTTTTTTTTTAAGTAGGCCTAGTTTACATTTGGACAAAATCTGGTGCAAGCTGTAAACTGTAAGTGTTATATCTCTATTTTTTCCTTTTTTGAGTAAGGAAAACGCTATACTTTATTATTGTTATTAAACACATTATTATTATTATGCAAATTATAGGCAAATAATATTGTTTTTAAAAAATAACGTAATTAACCGGTATTTCTTCCTCCCGAACCAGTTTTGGAACGGTAATAATATCAGAGGAACCCAGAACAGAAACGTTAAAATATCAATTCTGCTCGGAGTGAACCGATTGATTTTTTTTTTTCGTTTCAAGCACTGATTAGCATGGTTTAAATCATACTTATATGAACACCATCAGTTCGTAGCAGTGAATGAAGATGTATCATATCGATCACAAGTGCAGTATGGAGTATCAATCAATCAATCACCTTTATTTATATAGTGCTTTAAACAAAATACATTGCGCCAAAGCACTGAACAACATTCATTTGGAAAACAGTGTCTCAATAATGCAAAATGATAGTTAAAGGCAGTTCATCATTGAATTCAGTTATGTCATCTCTGTTCAGTTGAAATAGTGTTTGTTTTAATTTGCAATCAAGTCAATGATATCGCTGTAGATGAAGTGACCCCAACTAAGCAAGCCAGAGGCGACAGCGGCAAGGAACCGAAACTCCATCGGTGACAGAATGGAGAAAAAAAACCTTGGGAGAAACCAGGCTCAGTTGGGGGGTCAGTTCTCCTCTGACCAGACGAAACCAGTAGTTCAATTCCAGGCTGCAGCAAAGTCAGATTGTGCAGAAGAATCATCTGTTTCCTGTGGTCTTGTCCTGGTGCTCCTCTGAGACAAGGTCTTTACAGGGGATCTGTATCTGGGGCTCTAGTTGTCCTGGTCTCCGCTGTCTTTCAGGGCAGTAGAGGTCCTTTCTAGGTGCTGATCCACCATCTGGTCTGGATACGTACTGGATCCGGGTGACTGCAGTGACCCTCTGATCTGGACACAGACTGGATCTGGTGGCCACGGTGACCTCGGAACAAGAGAGAAACAGACAAATATTAGCATAGATGCCATTCTTCTAATGATGTAGAAAGTACGGTGTTATGTGAAGTGTTCCGGTTCCAGTTTACCTAATTAATGCAGCCTAAAAATCCTTTAACGGATTTGGATATTAAAAGCATATTAGTATGTTATGTGTATGCCAGGTTAAAGAGATGGGTCTTTAATCTAGATTTAAACTGCAAGAGTGTGTCTGCCTCCCGAACAATGTTAGGTAGGTTATTCCAGAGTTTAGGCGCCAAATAGGAAAAGGATCTGCCGCCCGCAGTTGATTTTGATGTTCTAGGTATTATCAAATTGCCTGAGTTTTGAGAACGTAGCGGACGTAGAGGAGTATAATGTAAAAGGAGCTCATTCAAATACTGAGGTGCTAAACCATTCAGGGCTTTATAAGTAATAAGCAATATTTTAAAATCTATACGATGTTTGATAGGGAGCCAGTGCAGTGTGGACAGGACTGGGCTAATATGGTCATACTTCCTGGTTCTAGTAAGAACTCTTGCTGCTGCATTTTGGACTAGCTGTAGTTTGTTTACCAAGCGTGCAGAACAACCACCCAATAAAGCATTACAATAGTCTAACCTTGAAGTCATAAATGCATGGATTAACATTTCTGCATTTGACATTGAGAGCATAGGCCGTAATTTAGATATATTTTTGAGATGGAAAAATGCAGTTTTACAAATGCTAGAAACGTGGCTTTCTAAGGAAAGATTGCGATCAAGTAGCACACCTAGGTTCCTAACTGATGACGAAGAATTGACAGAGCAACCATCAAGTCTTAGACAGTGTTCTAGGTTATTACAAGTAGAGTTTTTAGGCCCTATGATTAACACCTCTGTTTTTTCTGAATTTAGCAGTAAGAAATTACTCGTCATCCAATTTTTTATATCGACTATGCATTCCATTAGTTTTTCAAATTGGTGTGTTTCACCGGGCTGCGAGGAAATATAGAGCTGCGTATCATCAGCATAACAGTGAAAGCTAACACCATGTTTCCTGATGATATCTCCCAAGGGTAACATATAAAGCGTGAAGAGTAGCGGCCCTAGAACTGAGCCTTGAGGTACTCCATACTGCACTTGTGATCGATATGATACATCTTCATTCACTGCTACGAACTGATGGCGGTCATATAAGTACGATTTAAACCATGCTAATGCACTTCCACTGATGCCAACAAAGTGTTCAAGTCTATGCAAAAGAATGTTGTGGTCAATTGTGTCAAAAGCAGCACTAAGATCCAATAAAACTAATAGAGAGATACACCCACAATCAGATGATAAGAGCAGATCATTTGTAACTCTAAGGAGAGCAGTCTCAGTACTATGATACGGTCTAAATCCTGACTGGAAATCCTCACATATACCATTTTTCTCTAAGAAGGAATATAATTGTGAGGATACCACCTTTTCTAGTATCTTGGACAGAAAAGGGAGATTCGAGATTGGTCTATAATTAACTAGTTCTCTGGGGTCAAGTTGTGGCTTTTTTATGAGAGGCTTAATAACAGCCAGTTTGAAGGTTTTGGGGACATATCCTAATGACAATGAGGAATTAATAATAGTCAGAAGAGGACCTATGACTTCTGGAAGCACCTCTTTTAAGAGCTTAGATGGTATAGGGTCTAACATACATGTTGTAAGTTTAGATGATTTAACAAGTTTATACAATTCTTCCTCTCCTACAGTAGAGAATGAGTGGAACTGTTCCTCAGGGGGTCTATAGTGCACTGTCTGATGCGAAACTGTAGCTGACGGCTGAATGGTTGCAATTTTATCTCTAATAGTATCGATTTTAGAAGTAAAGTAGTTCATAAAGTGATTACTGCTGTGGTGTTGGGAAATGTCAACACTTGTTGAGGCTTTATTTTTCGTTAATTTAGCCACTGTATTGAATAAATACCTGGGGTTATGTTTGTTTTCTTCTAAAAGAGAAGAAAAGTAATCAGATCTAGCAGTTTTTAATGCTTTTCTGTAGGATATGCTACTTTCCCGCCAAGCAATACGAAATACCTCTAGTTTTGTTTTCCTCCAGCTGCGCTCCATTTTTCGGGCTGCTCTCTTTAGGGTGCGAGTATGCTCATTATACCATGGTGTCAAACTGTTTTCCTTAACCTCAAGGCTCAGTACTAGGGCCGCTACTCTTCACACTTTATATGTTACCCTTGGGAGATACCATCAGGAAACATGGTGTTAGCTTTCACTGTTATGCTGATGATACTCAGCTCTATATTTCTTTGCGGCCCGGTGAAACACACCAATTTGAAAAACGAATGGAATGCATAGTCGATATAAAAAACTGGATCGCGAGTAATTTCTTACCTCTAAATTCTGATAAAACAGAGCTGTTAATTATAGGACATAAAATCTCTACTTGTAATAACCTAGAACACTGTCTAAGACTTGATGGTTGCTCTGTCAATTCTTCGTCATCAGTTAGGAACCTAGGTGTGCTATTTGATCGCAATCTTTCCTTAGAAAGCCACGTTTCTAGCATTTGTAAAACTGCATTTTTCCATCTCAAAAATATATCTAAATTACGGCCTATGACCTCAAGGTTAGACTATTGTAATGCTTTATTGGGTGGTTGTTATGCACGCTTAGTAAACAAACTACAGCGAGTCCAAAAAGGCAGCAGCAAGAGTTCTTACTAGAACCAGGAATTATGACAATATTAGCCCGGTCCTGTCAACACTGCACTGGCTCCCTATCAAACATCGAATAGATTTTAAAATATTGCTTAAGACTTACAAAGCCCTGAATGGTTTATCACCTGAGTATTTGAATGAGCTCCTTTTACATTATAATCCTCTATGACAGCTATGTTCTCAAAACTCAAAATCAATTGCGGGCGGCAGATCCTTTTCCTATTTGGCGCCTAAACTCTGGACTAACCTACCTAACATTGTTCGGGAAGCAGACACACTCTTGCAGTTTAAATCTAGATTAAAGACCCATATCTTTAACCTGGCTTACACATAGCATACTAATATGCTTTAAATATCCAAATCCGTTAAAGGATTTTTAGGCTGCATTAATTAGGTACACCAGAACCGGGAACACTTCCAATAACACCCTATGTACTTGCTACATCATTAGAAGAATGGCATATACGCTAATATTTGTCTGTTTCTCTCTTATTCCGAGGTCACCGTAGCTACCAAATCCAGTCTGTATCCAGATCAGAGGGTCACTGCATTCACCTGGATCCAGTACATATCCAGACCAGATGGTGGATCAGCACCTAGAAAGGACCTCTACTGCCCTGAAAGACAGGGGAGACCAGGACAACTAGAGCCCCAGATACAGATCCCCTGTAAAGACCTTGTCTGAGAGTATCACCAGGACAAGACCACAGGAAACAGATGATTCTTCTGCACAATCTGACTTTGCTGCAGCCTGGAATTGAACTACTGGTTTCGTCTGGTCAGAGGAGAACTGGCCCCCCAACTGAGCCTGGTTTCTCCCAAGGTTTTTTTCTCCATTCTGTCACCGATGGAGTTTCGGTTCCTTGCCGCTGTCGCTTCTGGCTTGCTTAGTTGGGGTCACTTCATCTACAACGATATCGTTGACTTGATTGCAAATAAATGCACAGACACTATTTAACTGAACAGAGATGACATCACTGAATTCAGTGATGAACTGCCTTTAACTATCATTTTGCATTATTGATACACTCTTTTCTTAATGAATGTTGTTCAGTTGCTTTGACGCAATGTATTTTGTTTAAAGCGCTATATACATAAAGGTGACTTGGCTTGACTTGACCATCGACAGCACACCTGTGGATCGGGTAAGCAGCTTCTTCTCAGAACATTCTACACATGCATTATAAAGAGCATCCTGATGGGCTTCATCACTGCTTGGTTCGGAAACAGCACTGCTGGCAACCGTAAAGCTCTGGAAAGGGTCGTAAGAACTGCCAGCCACATTGATGGAGGTGAGCTTCCCTCCGTCCAGGACATCTACACCAGGCGGAGTATAAGGAAATCCAGTGATCATCAGTGACTCCAGCAACCCATCCCATGGACTGCTCTCTGCTGCCCTCAGGAAGACGATGCACTCTCGGATGTGCTTGTAAGCATGTGCTACCACAGAAAAGCGGGACACCCTCAATCCGTCTCAGTGCGTTTGGGTAGAGAGCACAGAGCCTTGTGAAAATGGCCTCCACCACTCGGTTGCAGTCAGGCCACTATGAGCCCCAACGAAACATCTGCAAATTACAACAGAATACATATTATTAATGTAAGATTGTTTTCATCTTATTTTTATTTTCCATTTCCTATTCTGTCTGTTTTGCTTTGTATTGTCTAAATGTTCATTTATGATATCTGCGCATAGTTATGTTGTCTTTCTTTGTTTTGTTTTCAGAGCGATGTTGAAATGTCATATCAATTAATCAGGTCTCTACTGGATTACTGTGTTGTGGAATTATTACAGGGTGTAGTTAGTCAGCCTGTCAGGTTTTTTTCACAATGATGACTGCATATTATGCCGCTTATTACATGGCTACTTACTAAATTACAGTAATAAATCTTAAATTTGACTGATTTAAGAAATGATTGCCTTGTTTCTGCTAAATTAAATATTCCAATGTACAGTTGGAACTGTGTCCAAAGCAATGTAACATACTTAGCAACCTAATATATATAGTCCAAATTAAACGTAAATCACAACTAATAATTCATGTTATAACCAGGCTATTTGAACTTAACAGGCTTCGGGAAGATAAGCTAGTCATTAAGTTGTCAGGTTTTACTAATTTTACTAGAAATCCTTTCTAAACAAAAAATGTTGTAGGTGATATTTCAGCCAGTTTAAGATATATTATATATATTTTATAAAAAAAAAATTGTAGACCCTGTGTTTACTAATTGTAACATACCTTTTGGTGCTCTCCACACCCTAGGCCACAATCTTCTTAGTGGCCCTCAATCGTCCCTGTTTTAGGTTGGTTTGGTGACGTGGTGTTTAAATGGTCTTTTTTTTTGTCATACTCCCCCAATGCCTGCCATAGGGAGATGATCTTGATGTACTCTTCTCCAGACAAAGCCAGAAGGTGGTCTCTGAGGCTAACCAAAAACTCCATACCCCTAAATATTATAAAGTCCAACTGTATCCTAAAGTGAAAGATAATTCAGGAACTTTTGATAGCATCAGTGAATACAAATATTCACATGAAAGCACATCCAATGTAACACAGATTATGTTTACACACATGTAAATGTACATAAAAAATAAAGTGGGCCCTTACATCATGTGAAGTGTTCTCTTTCGATGTTGGATGATCCATTTCTGCACACAATCAGTCCACTGGGACAACATCAAAACGGTAAATATTTATTTAAAATTTGTATTTATGCCTTTCAATGTGATAAATAAAAATGTAATGTTAGTGTTATAACAAATACCGAAACCTTTATGAATACTTTGGAAAAACTCACAGCTATGTGCTCCAGGATAGAGTGCTAGATTTGATTTAGTGTGCAGTGAGCTGCTGACAAGAGATGACACTAGTAATGGAGGGACCACAAACAGTGATGACGTAGGTCTGGTTGCTGGAGGGGTT